>NW_012296809.1:0-4566 GCF_000151885.1 Dipodomys ordii
TCAAAAGCAGAGGCAGAGGGAAAAGCCTAAGGAGAAGCAGGAAAAGCAGTAGAAGCAGAAGCAAAAGGTGAACCAAAACAAGCAGGAGAAGCAGAAGCAGAAGAAGAAGCATAAGAACAAGCACAAGCAGAAGGAGATGCAGAAGGAGAAGCAGGAGAAGCAGAAGAAGCAGAAGCTGAAGAAGAAGCAGAAGTATGAGAAGGAGAAGGAGGAGAAGCAGAAACAGAAGGAGAAGCAGAAGCAGAATGAGTAGCAGAAAGAGAAGCAGGAGAAGCACAAGAAGCAGAAGCAGGAGAACCTGAAAGAGAAGAAGAAGAAGAAGAAGAAACAGAAGCAGGAGAAGCTAAGAAACAGAAGCAACTGAAGCAGAAGCAAAAGAAACAGAAGAAGCATAAGTAGCAGAAGCAAAAGCAGAAGTAGAAGCAGAAGAACGAGAAAGAGAAATATAAGGAGAAGCAGAAGGAGAAGCAGAAGCAGAAGGAGAAGCAGAAGTAGGAGAAGGAGAAGGAAGAGCAGCAGAAGCAATAGGAGAAGCAGAAGGAGAAGCAGAAGCAGAAGGAGAAGAAGAAAGAGAAGCAGTAGAAGCAGAAGAAGCAGGAATAGCAGAAGCAAAAGAAAGAGAAGAAGAAGAAGAAGAAGAAGAAGAAGAAGAAGAAGAAGAAGAAGAAGAAGAAGAAGAAGAAGAAGAAGAAGAAGGAGAAGGAGAAGGAGAAGGAGAAGGAGAAGCATAAGGAGAAGCAGTAGAAGCAGAAGAAGCAGAAGCAGGAGAAGCAGAAGCAGAAGAATAAGAATAAGCATAAGAAGCAGATCAGAGGGAGAAGCAGTTGAGAAGGAGCAGCAGAAGGAGAAGCAGATGCAGAAAGAGAAGCAGAAACAGAAGGAGAACAAAAGGAGAAGCAGGAGAATCAGAAGAAGCAGAAGTAGAAACAGAAAGAGAAGTAGAAGAAGGAGAAGCAGAAGTAGAATCAGAAGAAACAGAAGAAGAAGAAGAAGAAGAAGAAGAAGAAGAAGAAGAAGAAGAAGAAGAAGAAGATGAAGAAGAAGAAGAAGAAGAAGAAGAATAAACAGAAGCAAAAGATACAGAAGAAGGAGAAGAGCTGAAGCAGAAGCAGAAGGAAAAGCAGAAGCTGAAGGAGAAGCAGAAAGAGAAGCAGGAGAAGCTGAAGAAGCAGGAGAAGCAGAAGCATAAGAAACAGTAGAAGCCGAAGAAGCAGAAGCAGAATCTGAAGCAGAAGGAGAAACAAAAGAAGCACAATCTGAAGCAGAAGCAGAAGAAACAGAAATAGTAGAATAAGCAGAAGCAGCAGGAGAAGCAGAAGAAGAAGATGGAGAAGGCGAAAGAGGAAGATTTGGAGTAGGAGAAGCAAAAGGATAAGCAGAAGCAGAAAGAGACGCAGAAGGAGAAGCAGCAAGAGAAGCAGGAGAAGCAGAAGAAACAGAAGGCGCAGAAGCAGAATGAGAAGCAGAAGGAGAAATTGAAGCAGAAGCAGAAGCAAAAGGAGAAGCAGTAGAAGCAGAAGAAGCAGAAGCAGAGAAGCAGAAGCAGAAGAAAAAGAATAAGCAAAAGAAGCAGAATCAGAGGGAGAAGCAGAAGAAGGAGAAGGAGCAGAAGGAGAAGGAGAAGCAGAATTAATATCAGAAGGAGAAGCAGAAGAAGGAGAAGCAGAAGCAGAAGAAGCAGCAGAAGGAGAAGCAGAAGCAGAAGAAGATGCAGAAGGAGAAGCAGGAGAAGCAGAAGAAGCAGAAGCAGAAGGAGAAACAGAAGTAGGAGAAGGAGAAGGACTAGGAAGGGCAGCAGAAGCAATAGGAGAAGCAGAAGGAGTAGCAGAAGCAGAATGAGAAGCAAAAAGAGAAGCAGTAGAAGCAGAAAAACCAGGAGAAGCAGAAGAAAGAGAAGAAGAAGAAGAAGAAGAAGAAGAAGAAGAAGAAGAAGAAGAAGAAGAAGAAGAAGAAGCAGCAGCAGCATAAGGAGAAGCATAAGGAGAAGCATAAGGAGAAGCATAAGGAGAAGCATAAGGAGAAGCAGCAGATGCAGGAGAAGCAGAAGAAATAGAATAAGCAAAAGAAGCAGAAGCAGAAGCAGTGTGAGAAGCAGAAGAAGGAGAAGGAGAAGGAGAAGCAGAAGCAGAAAGAGAAGTAGAAACAGAAGGAGAACAAAAGCATAAGCAGGAGAATCAGAAGAAGCAGAAGTAGAAACAGAAAGAGAAGTAGAAGAAGGAGAAGCAGAAGTAGAATCAGAGAACAGAAGAAGA
The DNA here is from genome assembly GCF_000151885.1 of Dipodomys ordii. NCBI lineage: Eukaryota > Metazoa > Chordata > Mammalia > Rodentia > Heteromyidae > Dipodomys > Dipodomys ordii. The sequence goes on from NW_012296809.1 coordinate 2,253, forward strand.
AGAAGAGAAGAAGAAGAAGAAGAAGAAGAAGAAGAAGAAGAAGAAGAAGAAGAAGAAGAAGAAACAGAAGCAAAAGAAACAGAAGAAGGAGAAGAGCAGAAGCAGAAGCAGAAGGAAAAGAAGAAGCAGAAGGAGAAGCAGAAAGAGAAGCAGGAGAAGCTGAAGAAGCAGGAGAACAAGAAGCAGAAGAAACAGGAGAAGCCGAAGAAGCAGAAGCAGAATCTGAAGCAGAAAGAGAAACAGAAGAAGCACAATGTGAAGCAGAAGAAAAAGAAATAGTAGAATAAGCAGAAGCAGAAGCACCAGGAGAAGCAGAAGAAGAAGAAGGAGAAGGCGAAAGAGAAGGAATAGGAGTAGGAGAAGCAAAAGGATAAGCAGAAGCAGAAAGAGACGCAGAAGGAGAAGCAGCACGAGAAGTAGGAGTAGCAGGAGAAGAAGAAGCAGGAGAAGCAGAAGAAACAGAAGGCGCAGAAGCAGAATGAGAAGCAGAAGGAGAAATTGAAGCAGAAGCAGAAGCAGAAGGAGAAGCAGAAGCAGAAGAAGAAGCAGAAGAAGGAGAAGGACAAGGAGAAGGAGAAAGAGCAGCAGAAAGAGAAGCAGAACGAGAAGCAGGAGAAGCAGAAGCTGGAGAAGCCGAAGCAGAAGAAACAGAAGAAGGGGAAGAAGCAGAAGCAGAAGGAGAAGCAGAAACAGAAGGAAAAGCAGAAAGAGAAGCAGGAGAAGCAGAAGAAGCAGCAGCAGGAGAAGCAGAAGCAGAAGAAGCCGAAAAAGCAAAAGCAGAACCTGAAGCAGAAGGAGAAGCAGGAGAAGCAGAAGAAGCAGAATCTGGAGAAGCAGAAGGAGAAGCAGAAGCAGAAAGAGAAGCAAAAGCAGAAGGAGAAGCAGAAGAAACAGAAGAAGCAGAGGCAGTATCAGAAGAAGCAGAAGATTCAGAAGCAGAAGGAGAAGCAGAAGGAAAAGCAGAAGAACTAGAAGGAGAAGGAGAAGGAGAAACAGGAGTAGAAGCAGAAAGAGAAGCAGAAGAAGGAGCAGTAGAAGGAAAAGCGGCCGGAGAAACAGAAAGAGCAGCAGAAGGAGAAGCAGGAGATGCAGAAACAGGAGAAGCAGAAGCAGAAGATACACGAGAAGGACAAGAAGCAGAAGCAGAAGGAGAAGCAGAGAGAGAAGGAGGGGAAGCAGAAGCAGGAGAAGCAGAAGAATAAGAATCCTAAGAAGCAGAAGCAGAACCTGAAGCAGAAGGAGAAGCAGGAGAACCAGAAGAATCAGAGTCTGCAGAAGCAGAATGAGAAGCAGAAGGAGAAGCAGAAGCAGAAAGAGAATCAAAAGCAGAAGGAGAAGCAGAAGAAACAGAAGAAATAGAAGCAGTAGCAGTTGTAGCAGAAGCAGTAGGAAAAGCAGAAGGAAAAGCAGAAGAACAAGAAGGAGAAGGAGTAACAGAAGGAGAAGCAGAAGGAGAAGCAGGTAAAGCAGAAGAAGAAGAAGGAGAAGCAGAAGAAGCAGAAGCAGGAGAAGCAGGAAAAGTAGAAGAAGCAGAAGCAAAAGGAGACGCAAAAGAAGGAGAAGGAGAAGCAGAGGCAGAAGAAGAAGCATAGGGACAAGCACAAGCAGAAGGAGATGCAGAAGGAGAAGCAGGAGAAGCAGAAGAAGTTTAAGATGAAGGAGAAGCAGAAGTAGGAGAAGGAGAAGGAGGAGAAGCAGAAGCAGACGGAGAAGCAGAAGCGGAATGAGAAGCAAAAAGAGAAGCAGGAGAAGCACAAGAAGCAGAAGCAGGAGAAGCCGAAAGAGAAGAAGCAGAAGAAGCAGAATCAGAAGCAGAAGTACAAGCAGAAGCAGAAGGAGAAGCAGCAGAAGAAGTAGAACTAGAAATTCAGGCAGGAGAAACAGAAGAAGCAGAAGCAGAAGCAGAAGGAGAAGCAAAAAGAGAAGCAGAAGGAGAATTAGAAGAAGCAGCAGAAGGAGAAGCAGCAGAAGAAGCAGAAAAACAAGCAGTAGAAGCAGAAGCAGAAAGAGAAGTAGAGGCAGAAGAAGCAGAAGAAGAAGCAGTAGAAGCATAAGAAGCAGAAGCAGGAGAAGCAGAAGGAGAAGATAAAGAAGAAGCATAAGAAGCAGAAGCACAGGGAGAAACAGAAGAAGGAGAAAGAGCAGCAGAAGGTGAAGCAGAAGGAGATGCAGAAGCAGAAAAAGAAGCAGAAACAGAAGGAGAAGAAGAAGGAGAAGTTGGAGAATCAGAAGGAGCAGAAGCAGATACAGAAGGAGAAGGAGAAGGACAAGCAGAAGGAGAAGGACAAGCAGGAGAAGCAGAAGAAGCAGAAGC
>NW_012296810.1:0-4566 GCF_000151885.1 Dipodomys ordii
TGTCTCCAGCTTTGTCCCTTGCTGAGTCCCCAGCTGAGTCCTTGCTGTGTCCCCGCTGGGTCCCGCTGGGTCCCACAGTGTCCCCCGCTGAGTCCGGTTCTTTCACCGCTGTGTCCCGCTGTGTCCCCACTCTATCGACGCTGTGTCCCGCTGGGTCCCGCTGTGTCCTCTCTTTGTTCCCCGCTGTGTCCCGATGTGTCCCTCGCTGTGTCTCTCGCTGTGTCCCGCTGTGTCCCCGGCTGTGTCCGGCTGTGTCCCGCTGTGTCCCCCGCTGTGTCCTTGCTGTGTCCCCGCTGTGTCCCGCTGTGTCCCACAGTGTCCCAAGCTGTGTCCCGCTGTGTCACCGCTGTGTCCCGCTTTGTCCTCGCTGTGTCCACCGCTGTGTCCCGCTTTGTGCCTGCTGTGTACCCCGCTATGTTCCTCTGTGGCCCCTGCTTGTCCCGCTGTGTCCCCTGCTCTGTCCCCACTGTGTCACGCTGTGTTTCGCTGTGTCCGGCTGTGTCCTCGCTCTGTCTTCCTCAGTGTCTAGCTGTGTCCTCCCTGTGTCCCCCGCAGTGCCCTGCTGAGTCCTCTGCTGTGTCCCGCTGTGTCCCGCTGTGTCACGCTCTGTCCCCTCTGTGTCCCTCTGTGTCCAGCTCTGTCCCTGTTGTGTGTCTGCTGTGCCCCGCTGTGTACCCTTCTGTGTTTTGTTGTGTCCCCTCTGTGTCCCGCTGTGTCCCTTCTCTTTCCCCCGCTGTCCACCGCTGTGTCCCCCGGCTGTGTCCCGCAGTGTCCCCGCTGTGTCCCGCTGTGTCCTACTGTGTCCCGTGGTGTCCCGCTTTTTCCCCTCTATGTCCCCTGCTGAGTCCCCTCTGTGTCCCCGCTGTGTCCAGGTGTGTCCTCGCTGTGTCCTCCGCTGTCTCCCGCTTTGTCCCACGCTGTGTCCTGCTGTGTCCCACTGTGTCCCTGCTGTGTCCCCCGCTGTGTCCCGCTGTGTCCCCGCAGGTTCACCGCTGTTTCACGCTGTGTCATGCTGTGTTCCGTGGTGTCCCGCTTTGTCCCCCGCTGTGTCCCGCTGTGTCCACTGCTGGGTCCCCGCTGGGTCCCGCTGTGTCTCGCTGTTTCCCGCTGTGTCCTCGCTTTGTCCCATGCTGTGTTCCGCTGTGTCCTCCCTGTGTCCCCCGCTGTATCCCGCTGTGTCCCCCGCTGTGCCCCGCAGTGTCCCGCTGAGTCCCGCTGTGTCCTCGCTGTGTCCAACTGTGTCCCTGCTGTTTCCACGCTGGGTCCTGCTGTGTCCCGCTGGGTCCCGCTGGGTCCCCCGCTTTGTCCCGCTGTGTCCCCGCAGTGTCCCCGCTGTGTCCCGCTGTGTCCCACTGTGTCCTGTGGTGTCCCGATTTGTCCCCCACTATGTCCCCTGCTGGGTCCCCGCTGTGTCCCTGCTGTGTCCAGCTGTGTCCTCCGCTGTGTCCCGCTGTGTCCCCCGCTGTGTCCTGCTGTGTCCCGCTGTGTCCTGCTGGGTCCCTCTGTGTCCCGCTGTGTCCCGCTGCGTCCCCGCTGTGTCCCGCTTTGTCCCCCAATGTGTCCCGCAGTGACCCCGCTGTGTCCCGCTGTGTCCCACTGTGTCCCGTGGTGTCATGCTTTTCGCATATGTCCCCTGCTGTGTCCCCGGGTGAGTCTCGCTGTGTCCCCACTGTGTCCTCTCTGTGTCCCCCGCTGTGTCCTGCTCTGTTCCCCACTGTGTCTCCCGTTTTGTCCCTGTTGTGCCCCGCTGTGTCCCGCTGTGTCCCGCTGTGTCCCCCACTGTGTTCCGTTGTGTCAACAGCTGTGTACCCCGCTGTGTCCCGCTGTGTACCCGCTGTATCGACGCTGTGTCCCGCTGGGTCCTGCTTTGTCTCTCTCTGTGTTCCCCACTGTGTCCCGCTCTGTCTCCCGCTGTGTCCCTTGCTGTGTCCCCCGCTGTGTCCCGCTGTGTCCCCCGCTGTGCCCTGCAGTGTCCCGCTCTGTCGCGCTGTGTCCTTGCTGTGTCCCCGCTGTGTCCCCCGCTGTCTCCAGCTCTGTCCCATGCTGTGTCTCACGCTTTGTCCCCGCTGTGTCCCACTGCGTCCCGCTGTGTCCCGCTGTGCCCCCACTGTGTCCCGTTGTGTCCACAGCTTTGTACCATGCTGTGTAACGCTGTGTCTCCGCTGTATCTACGCTGTGTCCCTCTGGGTGCCGCTGTGTCCTCGCTGTGTTCCCCGCTGTGTCCAGCTGTTTCTCCCACTGTGTCCCCCACTGTGTCCTCGCTGTGTCCCCCGCTGTGTCCCGCTGTGTCCCACTGTGTCCTCACTATGTCCCGCTCTGTTCCCCGCTGTGTCCCCCGCCGTGTCCCGCTGTGTCCTGCTGCGTCCCCGCTGTGTCCCGCTGTGTCCGCTTTGTCCCCCACTGTGTCCCGCAGTGACCCCGCTGTGTCCCGCTGTGTCCCACTGTGTCCCGTGGTGTCCCGCTTTTTCCCCGCTGTGTCCCCGGCTGAGTCTCGCTGTGTCCCCACTGTGTCCTCTCTGTGTCCCCCGCTGTGTCCTGCTCTGTTCCCCACTGTGTCTCCCGTTTTGTCCCTGCTGTGCCCCGCAGTGTCCCGCTGTGTCCCGCTGTGTCCCCCACTGTGTCCCGTTGTGTCAACAGCTGTGTACCCCGCTGTGTCCCGCTGTGTACCCGCTGTATCGACGCTGTGTCCCGCTGGGTCCTGCTGTGTCTCTCTCTGTGTTCCCCACTGTGTCCCGCTCTGGCTCCCGCTGTGTCCCTTGCTGTGTCCCCCGCTGTGTCCTTGCTGTATCCCCGCTGGGTGACGCTGGGTCCCACAGGGCCCCCGCTGAGTCCGGTTGTTTCACCGCTGTGTCCCACTGTGTCCCCACTCTATCGACGCTGTGTCCCGCTGGGTCCCGCTGTGTCCTCTCTTTGTTCCCCGCTGTGTCCCGCTGTGTCCCCCGCTGTGTTTCTCGCTGTGTCCTGCTGTGTCCCCGGCTGTGTCCGGCTGTGTCCCGCTGTGTCCCCCGCTGTGTCCTTGCTGTGTCCCGCTGTGTCCTGCAGTGTCCCCAGCTGTGTCCCGCTGTGTCACCGCTGTGTCCCGCTTTGTCCTCGCTGTGTCCCCTGCTGTGTCCCGCTTTGTGCCTGCTGTGTACCCCGCTGTGTCCCTCTGTGTCCCCCGCTGTGTCCCGCTGTGTCCCCTGCTGTGTCCCCACTGTGTCACGCTGTGTTTCGCTGTGTCCGGCTGTGTCCTCGCTCTGTCTCCCTCAGTGTCCAGCTGTGTCTTCCCTGTGTCCCCGGCTGTGTCCCGCTGAGTCCCCTGCTGTCTCCCTCAGTGTCCACCTGTGTCACGCTCTGTCCCCTCTGTGTCCCTCTGTGTCCAGCTCTGTCCCCGCTGTGTGTCCGCTGTGTCCCGCTGTGTACCCTTCTGTGTCCAGCTGTGTCCCCTCTGTGTCCTCCTGTGTCCATTCTCTGTCCCCCGCTGTCCACCGCTGTGTCCCCCGGCTGTGTCCCGCAGTGTCCCCGCTGTGTCCCGCTGTGTCCTACTGTGTCCCGTGGTGTCCCGCTTTTTTCCCTCTATGTCCCCTGCTGAGTCCCCTCTGTGTCCCCGCTGTGTCCAGCTGTGTCCTCGCTGTGTCCGCTGCTGTCTCCCGCTTTGTCCCACGCTGTGTCCTACTGTGTCCCACTGTGTCGCTGCTGTGTCCCCCGCTGTGTCCCGCTGTGTCCCTGCTGTGTCCCCGCTGTGTCCCGCTGTGTCCCCCGCTGTGTCCCTCGCTGTGTCCCGCTGTGTCCCCGCAGGTTCACCGCTGTTTCACGCTGTGTCCTGCTGTGTTCCGTGGTGTCCCTGCTGAGTCCCCCCTGTGTCCCGCTGTGTCCCCCGCTGTGTCCCCCGCTGTGTCCCGCTGTGTCCCTCTGTGTCTCCTGCTGTGTCCCCAGCTCTGTCCCTCTGTGTCCACCGCTGTGTCCCTGCTGTGTCCCCGCTGTGTCCCGCTGTGTCCCGCTGTGTCCCCCGCTGTGTCCCGCTTTGTCCCCCCTGTGTCCCCCACTGTGTCCCGCTGTGTCCCCTGCTGTGTCCCCGCTGTGTCACACTGTGTTCCACTGGGTCCGGATGTGTCCTGGCTGTGTCTCCCACAGTGTTCCGCTGTGTCCTTGTTGTGTCCCCCGCTGTGTCCCGGTGATTTCCCCGCTGTGTCCCGCTGTGTCCCCGCTGTGTGTCCTCTATGTCCCGCTGTGTACCCAGCTGTGTCCAGCTGTGTCACCGCTGTGTTCCGCTGTGTCCCCTCTCTGTCCCCCGCTATCCCCTCCTGTGTCCAATGCTGTCTCCCACTGTGTTCCGCTGTGTCCCCCATTTTGTCGCGCTGTGTCCCCGCAGTGTCGCCGCTGTGTCCCGATGTGACACACTGTGACCCGTGGTGTCCCGCTTTGTCCCCCGCTCTGTCCCCCGCTGTGTCCCGCTGTGTCCCCCTCTGTGTCCCGCTGTGTCCTGCTGTGTCCCCCCTGTGTCCCGCTGTATCCCGCTGTATTCCGTGGTGTCCCGTTTGTCCCCCGCTGTGTACCCCCGCTTGAGTCCCCGCTTTGTACTCGCTG
>NW_012296811.1:0-4566 GCF_000151885.1 Dipodomys ordii
GCGGGACACAGTGGGACACAGTGGGGTACACAGCGGGCCACAGCAGGGACACAGCAGGGGCACAGTGGGAAACAGCGGGACACAGCGGGGGACAAAGCGGGACACACCGGGATACAGCGGGACACAGCGGGGGACACAGCAGGGGACACAGAGCTGCACACAGCGGGAGAGAGTGGAACACAGCAGGGACACAGCGGGGACACAGCGGGGCATCGCGGGGACAAAGCGAGGACTGAGCGGGACACAGAGGTACACAGCGAGGGACACAGCGGAGGACAGTGGGGACAAACCGGGGAACAACGGGGACACAGCGGGACACAGTGGGGACAAAGCGGGGGACAAAGCGGGGACACAGCGGGACACAGCGGGACAAAACGGGACACAGCTGGACACAGTGGGGACACAGCAGGGGACACAGCGGGGGATAGTGGGGACACAGCCGGACACAGCAGGACACAGCGGGAAACAGCGGGGACACAGCGAGGACACAGCGGGACACAGCGGGACACAGAGGGGGGACAGCAGGGAGACACAGCGGCGACACAGCAGGGACACAGCGGAACCCAGTGGCGACACAGCGGGGGACAGCAGGGAGACACAGCGGGGACACAGCGGGGACACATCGATACACAGCGGGACACAGGGGGTACACAGCAGGACACAGCGGGACACAGCGGGAAACACAACCGGACACACGGGGGACACAGCGGGACAGAGCGGGGGACACAGCGGGACAAAGCGGGACACAGTGGGGACAGAGTGGGACACAGCGAGGACACAGCAGGGGACAGAGCGGGGACAGAGCGGGGACACAGCGCGACACACCGGGGACACAGCGGTGACACAGAGGGACACAGCAGTGACACAGCGGAACACAGCGGGGGACACAGCGGGACACAGCCTGGGACAGAGCGGGACACAGCGTGGACACAGCAGGACACAGCGAGACACAGCAGTTACAAAGCGGCGACCCAGTGGGACACATCGGGACACAGCGGGACACAGCGGGGACAGAGCGGTTGAGAGAGGGGACACACCGGTGGACAACGGGGACACAGCAGGACAGTGCGGGGGTCACAATGGGAAACAGCGGGGACACAGGGGGATACAGGGGGCGACACAGAGGGACACAGCGGGACACAGCGGGACACAACGGAGACACAGCGGGGACAAAGCGGGGGACACAGTGGGGGACACAGCGGTAAACAGCGGGAGACACAACGGGACTCAGCTGGGGACACATCAAAGGACACAGCGGGTGACACAGCGGGGAAAACAGCAGGAAACATCGGGGACACAGCGAGGACACAGCAGGACACAGCGGGAGACACAGCAGGACACAGCGGGGTACACAGAGGCAGACAGCGGTACACATCGGGACACAGCGGGGACACAGCGGGACACCGCGGGGACACAGCAGGACATAGCGGGGACACAGCGGGGACACAGCGGGGACACAGCGGGGGACAGAGTGGGACACAGCGGGGACACAGAGGGACTCAGCGGTTACACAGCGAGGACACACCAGGGACACAGCGGGACACAGCGGAGACAAAGCGGGGACACAGTGATACACAGCAAGGATACAGCGGGCCACAGCGGAGGACACAGCGGGGGACAGCGGTGACGCACCGGCAGACAGCGGGGACACAGCGGAACACAGCGGGACACAGCGGGACACAGCAGGGAACACAGCGGGACACACAGCGGGACACAGCGGGACACAGCGGGGGACACAGCATGGACACAGCGGGTCACAGCGGGGAAATAGTGGGGAACACAGAGGGGGACACAGCGGGATACAGAAGGACACAGCAAGGACACAGCGGGACACAGGAGGACACAGCAGGGACACAGCGGGGACACAGCGGGGGACACAGTGGGACACAGCGGGACAGAGAGGGACTCAGCGGTTACACAGCGAGGACACACCAGGGACACAGTGGGACACAGTGTAGACACAGCAGGGACACAGTTAGACACAGCGAGGACACAGCGGGGACACAGTGGGACACAGCAGGACACAACGGGGGACACAGCAGGGGACACAGCGGGGGACAGCGGGGACACAGAGGGACACAGCAGGACACAGCGGGGGACACAGCAGGACACAGCGGGGGACACAGCGGGACACAGCGGGACACAGCGGGGACAAAGCGGGGACACAGCGGGACACAGCGGGACAAAACGGGACACAGCTGGACACAGCGGGGACACAGCAGGGGACACAGCGGGGGACAGCGGAGACACAGCCTGACACAGCAGGACACAGTGGGAAACAGTGGGGACACAGCGAGGACACAGCGGGACACAGCAGGACACAGAGGGGACACAGCGGGGGACAGCAGGGAGACACAGCGGGGACACAGCGGGGACAAAGCGGAACACAGTGGGGACACAGCGGGGGACAGTAGGGAGACACAGCGGGGACACAGCGGGGACACATCGGTACACAGCAGGACACAGGGGGTACACAGCAGGACACAGCGGGACACAGTGGGAAACACAACGGGACACAGCGGGGGACACAGCGGGACACAGCGGGGGACACAGCGGGACACAGCGGGGGACACAGCGGGACAAAGGGGGACACAGTAGGGCCAGAGTGGGACACAACGGGGACACAGCGGGAGCACAACGGGGACACAGCGGGAACACAGCAGGACACACCGGGGACACAGCGGGGACACAGCGGGACACAGCAGCGACACAGCGGAACACAGCGGGGGACACAGCCGGACACAGCCTGGGACAGAGCGGGACACAGCGTGGACACAGCGGGACACAGCGAGACACAGCAGTGACAAAGCGGCGACACAGCGGGACACAGCGGGACACAGCGGGATACAGCGGGGGACAGAGGGAACACACCGGTGGACAACGGGGACACAGCAGGACAGCGAGGGGGTCACAGTGGGATACAGCGGGGACACAGGGGGCAACACAGAGGGACAGAGCGGGACACAGCGGGGGACAGAGGGGACACACCGGTGGACAACGGGGCCACAGCAGGACAGCGAGGGGGTCACAGTGGGAAACAGCGGGACACAGGGGGACACAGGGGGCGACACAGAGGGACACAGCGGGACACAGCGGGAACAAAGCGGGGGACACAGTGGAGGACACAGCGGTAAACAGCGGGGGACACAGCTGGACTCAGCTGGGGATACATCAAAGGACACAGCGGGTGACACAGCAGGGGAAACAGCGGGAAACAGCTGGGGACACAGCGAGGACACAGCAGGACATAGCGGGGGATACAGAGGCAGACACAGCGGTACACATCGGGACCCAGAGGGGACACAGCAGGACACAGCGGGGACACAGCGGGGACACAGCGGGGACCCAGCGGGGGACACAGTGGGACACAGCGGGGACACAGAGGGACTCAGCGGTTACAAAGCGAGGACACACCAGGGACACAGCGGGACACAGCGGAGACAAAGCAGGGACACAGTCAGACACAGCGAGGACGCAGCGGGACACAGCGGAGGACACAGCGGGGGACAACGGTGACACACCGGCGGACAGCGGGGACACAGCGGGACACAGCGGGACACAGCGGGGGTCACAGCGGGACACAGTGGGGGACACAGCGGGGAACACAGCGGGACACAGCTGGGTTCACAGCGAGGACACAGCGGGACACAGCGGGGGACACAGCAGGGGAGAGCGGGGACACACATGCAGACAGCGGGGACACAAAGGGACACAGCGGGGGACATAGGGGACACAGCGGGACACAGCGGGACACAGCAGGGACACAGCAAGGACACAGCGGGTCACAGCGGGGACACAGTGTGGGACACAGCGATGACACAGCGGGACACAGAGGGATACACAGAGAGGACACAACGTTACACATGGGGACACAGCGGGACACAGAGGGGCACACAGAGAGAACACAGCGGGACACAAATGGGGACACAGCAAGGAAACAGTGGGACACAGCGGGAAAGAGCAGGACACAGCGTGGGACACAGCTGGGGACATAGCGGGACACATAGGGGGACACAGCAGGGACACATCGGGTCACAGCGGGGACACAGTGGGGGACACAGCAAGGACACAGAGGGATACACAGCGAGGACACAGTGTGACACATGGGGACACAGCGGGACCCAGCGGGATACCCAGCGAGGACATAGCGGGACACAAATGGGGACACAGCAAGGACACAGCGGGACACAGCGTGAAAGAGCGGGACACAGCGGGGGACACAGCCGGGGACACAGCGGGACACAGCATGGGACACAGCGGGGACACAGCGGGACACAGTGGGGACACAGCGGGACACAGCGGGACACATCGGGCGACACAGCAGGACACTGCGGGGTACACAGCGGGACACAAAGGGACACAAAGGGACACAGCAGGGACACAGCGGGGGACACAGCGGGACACAAAGGGGGACACAGTGTTACACAGCAGGGACACAGCAGGGGACACAGCAAGACACAGAGGGGAACAAAGGGGGCACACAGTGGGACACAGTGGGGTACACAGCGGGACACAGCGGGGACACAGCAAGTGAACTGTGGGAAAAAGCGGGACACAGCGTGGGTG
>NW_012296812.1:0-4565 GCF_000151885.1 Dipodomys ordii
GATTTATAATTCTTTTGTATTCTGTTTCAGTGGTTTTATGTTGATGCTTATGTTTTCTGAATCTGTTGAATATTCTTTTTTAGCTCAGTAGCAGCATGCAGGTGAAGCAGTAAGCCGAAGTTAAAGATGTATCATCTGAAGCTGTTGCAGAGGGAGTAACTAAAGAAGGAGAAAGAGCTGTATGCATTTTATAGCAGAAGGAGATGCAGAATCAGAATGTGAAGCAGCAACCGATGGAGAAGAAGAAGGAGATGCTCGCGATTCAGATGAAGCAGTAGCAGAAGCAGAAAGAGGAGGAGAAGAAGGAGAGGAGAAGCAGAAGGAGAAGGACAAGCAGGAGAAGCAGAAGAATCAGAAGCGGGAGGAGCAGAAGAAGAAGAAGAAGAAGAAGAAGAAGAAGAAGAAGAAGAAGAAGAAGAAGAAGAAGAAGAAGAAGAAGAAGAAGAAGAAGAAGAAGAAGAAGAAGAAGAAGAAGAAGAAGAAGAAACAGAAGAAAGAGAAGGAGCAGAAGGAGCAGAAGGAGAAGCAGAAGCAGAAGGAGAAGCAAAAGAGAAGCAGAAGAAGCAGTAGCAGGAGAAGCAGAAGCAGAAGAAACAGAAGAAGCCCAAGAAGCAGAAGGAGAACCTGAAGCAGAAGGAGAAGCAGAAGCAGCAGAAGCTGGAAAAGTAGAAGCAGAAGAAACAGAACAAGCAGAAGAAGCAGAAGAAGAACGAGAAGCAGAAGAAGAAGAAGGAGAAAGAGAAGGATTAGGAGTAGGAGAAACAGAAGGGTAAGCAGAAGCAGAAAGAGAAGGAGAAGGAGAAGCAGAAGAAGCAGAAGAAGCAGAAGCAGGAGAAGCAGAAGCAGAATGAAAAGCAGAAGAAGGAGAAATTGAAACAGAAGAAGATGCAGAAGAAGAAGCAGAAGCAGTAGTATAAGCAGAAGAAGGCGAAGCAGAAGGAGAAGCATAAAGAGAAACAGAAGGAGAAGCAGGAGAAGCAGAAGCAGGAGAAGCAGAATCAGAAGAAATAGAAGAAGGAGAAGAAGCAGAAGCAGAAAGAGAAGCAGAAACAGAAGGAGAAGCAAAAATAGAAGCAGAAGAAGCCGAAGAAGCAAAAGCAGAACCTAAAGCAGAAGGAGAAGCACGAGAAGCAGAAGAAGCAGAACCTGGAGAAGAAGAAGGAGAACCAGAAGGAGAAGCAGAAGCAGAAAGAGAAGCAAAAGCAGAAGGAGAAGCAGAAGAAACATAAGAAGCAGAATCAGTAGCAGAAGAAGCTGAAGATGCAGAACCAGAAAGAGAAGCAGAAGGAATAGCACAAGAACGAGAAGGAGAAACAGAAGGAGAAGCAGAAGGAGACGCAGGAAAAGCAGAAGAATCAGAAATAGACGGAGAAGAAGGAGAAGGAGAAGCCGAAGCAGAAGAAGAAGCAGAAGGAAAAGCACAAGCAGAAGGAGATGCAGAAGCAGAAGCAGGAGATGCAGAAGAAGCAGAAGCAGAAGGAGAAGAAGAAGGAGAAGAATCAGAATCAGAAGAAGCAGAAGCAGAAATAGAAAGAGAAGCCGACGAAGAGAAGCAGAACGAGAAGCAGGAGAATCAGGAGAAGCACAAGCGGGAGAAGCAGAAGAAGAAGGAACAGAAGAAGGAGAAAGAGCAGAAGCAAAAGGAGAAGCAGAAAGAGAAGCAGGAAAAGCAGAAGAAGCAGAAGCAGGAGAAGCAGAAGGAGAAGAAACAGGAGAAGGACAAGAAGCAGAAGCAGAAGCAGAAGGAGAAGCAGAAACAGAAGGAGAAGCAGAAAGAGAAAGAGGGAAGCCGAAGAAGCAGAAGCAGGAGAAGCAGAAGCATAAGAATCCGAAGAAGCAGAAGCAGAACCTGAAGCAGAAGGAGAAGCAGGAGAAGCAGAAGAAGCCGAATCTGGAGAAGCAGAATGAGAATCTGAATTAGAAGCAGAAGCAGAAAGAGAATCAAAAGCAGAAGGAGAAGCAGAAGAAACAGAAGAAGCAGAAGCAGTAGCAGTTGCAGAAGAAGCAGAAGGAGAAGAAGAAGGAAAAGCAGAAGAACGAGAAGGAGAAGGAGACACAGTAGGAGAAGCAGAAGGAGAATCAGAAGGAGAAGCAGAAGAAGCAGAAGGAGAAGCAGAAGGAGAAACAGAAGCAGAAGAAACAGCAGAAAGAGAAGCAGAAGCAGAAGAAGATGCAGAAGGAGAAGCAGGAGAAGCAGAAGAAGCAGAAGCAGAAGTAGAAGAAGGAGAAGGAGAAGGAAGAGCCGCAGAAGCAATAGGAGAAGCAGAAAGAGAAGCAGAAGAAGAATGAGAATCAGAAAGAGAAGCAGTAGAAGCAGAAGAAGCAGGAAAAGCAGAATCAGAAGAAAGAGAAGAAGAAGACGAAGAAGAAGAAGAAGAAAAAGAAGAAGAAGAAGCATAAGGAGAAGCATAAGGAGAAGCATAAGGAGAAGTATAAGGAGAAGCAGGAGAAGCAGAAGCAGGAGAAGCAGAAGCAGAAGAAAAAGAATAAGCAAAAGAAGCAGAAGCAGTTGGAGAAGCAGAAGAAGGAGAAGGAGAAGGAGCAGCAGAAGGAAAAAGAGAAGCAGAAAGAGAAGCAGAAACAGAAGGAGAACAAGAAGGAGAAGCAGGAGAATCAGAAGAAGTAGAAAGAGAATTAGAAGAAGGAGAAGCAGAAGTAGAATCAGAAGAAACAGAAGAAAAAGAAGAAAAAGAAACAGAAGCAAAAAAAACAGAAGAAGGAGAAGAGCAGAAGCAGAAGAAGAAGGAGAAGCAGAAGCAGAAGGAGAAGCAGAAAGAGAAGCAGGAGAAGCAGAAGAAGCAGGAGAAGCAGAAGCAGAAGAAACAGGAGAAGCCGAAGAAGCAGAAGCAGAATCTGAAGCAGAAGGAGAAACAGAAGAAGCACAATCTGAAGCAGAAACAGAAGAAATAGAAATAGTAGAATAAGCAGAAGCAGAAGCACCAGGCGAAGCAGAAGAAGAAGAAGGCGAAAGAGAAGGATTAGGAGTAGGAGAAGCAAAAGGATAAGCAGAAGCAGAAAGAGACGCAGAAGGAGAAGCATCACGAGAAGTAGGAGAAGCAGGAGAAGCAGAAACAGGAGAAGCAGAAGAAATAGAAGACGCAGAAGCAGAATGAGAAGCAGACGGAGAAATTGAAGCAGAAGCAGAAGGAGAAGCAGAAGCAGAAGGACTAGCAGAAGAAGGAGAAAGAGAAGGAGAAGCAGAACGAGAAGCAGGAGAAGCCAAAGCAAGAGAAGCAGAAGCAGGAGAAGCAGAAGCAGAAGAAACAGAAGAAGGAGAAGGAGCTGAAGCAGAAGGAGAAGCAGAAACAGAAGGAAAAGCAGAAGGAGAAGCAGGAGAAGCAGAGGAAGCAGCAGCAGGAGAAGCAGAAGCAGAAGAAGCCGAAGAAGCAAAAGCAGAACCTGAAGCAGAAGGAGAAGCAGGAGAAGCAGAAGAAGCAGAATCTGGAGAAGCAGAAGGAGAAGCAGAAGCAGAAGCAGAAAAAGAATCAGGAAAAGCAGAAGCATAAACAGACGGAGAAGCAGAAGAAAGAGAAGCAGAAGCAGAAGAAGAAGCACAAGGAAAAGCACAAGCAGAAGGAGATGCAGAAGGAGAAGCAGGAGAAGCAGAAGAAGCAGAAGCAGAAGGAGAAGAACTAAAGAGAAGAAGCAGAAGCGGGAGAAGCAGAAGTAGAAAGAGAAGCCGACGAAGAGAAGCAGAACGAGAAGCAGGAGAAGCAGAAGAAGCAGAAGCGGGAGAAGCAGAAGAAGTAGAAACAGAAGAAGGAGAAGGAGCAGAAGCAGAAGGAGAAGCAGAAGCAGAAGGGGAAGCAGAAAGAGAAGCAGGAAAAGCAGAAAAGCAGACGGAGGAGAAGCAGAAGCAGAAGAATACGAAGAAGCAGAAGCAGAAGCAGAACCTGAATCAGAAGGAGAAGCAGGAGAAGAAGAAGAAGCAGAATCTGGAGAAGAAGAATGACAAGCTGAAGGAGAAGCAGAAGCAGAAAGAGAATCAAAAGCAGAAGGAGAAGCAGAAGTAACAGAAGAAGCAGAAGCAGTAGCAGTTACAGCAGAAGCAGAAGGAGAAGCAGAAGGAAAAGCAGGAGAACGTGAAAGAGAAGGAGAAACAGAGGCAGAAGCAGAAGGAGAAGCAGAAGCAGAAGAAAGAGCATAAGGACAAGCACAAGCAGAAGGAGATGCAGAAGGAGAAGCAGGAGAAGCAGAAGAAGCAGAAGCTGAAGGAGAAGCAGAAGTAGGAGAAGGAGAAGGAGGAGAAGCAGAAGCAGAAGGAGAAGCAGAAGCGGAATGAGAAGCAGAAGGAGAAGCAGGAGAAGCACAAGATGCAGAAGCAGGAGAAGCCGAAAGAGAAGAAGCAGAAGAAGCAGAAACAGAAGCAGAAGTAGATGCAGAAGCAGAAGGAGAAGCAGCAGAAGAAGTAGAACCAGAAATTCAGGCAGGAGAAACAGAAGAAGCAGAAGCAGAAAGAGAAGCAAAAAGAGAAGCTGAAGGAGAAGTAGAAGAAGCAGCAGAAGGAGAAGCAGCTTAAGAAGCAGAAAAACAAGCAGGAGAAGCAGAAGCAGAAAGAGAAGTAC
>NW_012296813.1:0-4564 GCF_000151885.1 Dipodomys ordii
TCATCTTATGCTTCTGCTTCTCCTGCTTCTGCTTCTTCTGCTTCCCCTCCTTCTCTTTCTGCTTCTCCTTCTGCTTCTGCTTCTTGTCCTTCTCCTGTTTCTTCTGCTTGTTCTTCTCCTGTTTCTGCATTTCCTGCTTCTCCTTCTGCTGCTCTTTCTGTTTCTCCTGCTGATTTACCTTCTACTGCTCCTTCTTCTGCTTCTCTTTCTGCTTCTACTCCTGTTTCTCCTTCTCCTTCTCCTTCTAGTTCTTCTGCTTTTCCTTCTGCTTCTCCTTCTGCTTCTGAATCTTCTGCTTCTTCTGATACTGCCTCTGGTTCTTCTGTTTCTTCTGCTTCTCCTTCTGCTTTTGCTTCTCTTTCTGCTTATGTTTCTCCTTCTGCTTCTCCAGATTCTGCTTCCTCTGCTTCTCCTGCTTCTCCTTCTGCTTCTGCTTCTTCTGCTTCTCCTGCTTCTCCTTCTCCATCTTCTTCTGCTTCTGTTTCTCCTTCTCCTTCTTCTGCTTCTCCTTCTGATTCTCCTTCTGCTTCTTCTTCTTCTGCTTTACCTGCTTCTCTTTCTGCTTCTCCTTCTACTTCTCCTTCTGTTTCTCCTTCTCCTTCCTGTTTTTCTGCTTTTCCTTCTGCTTCTGCTACACCTGCTACTCCTTCTACTTCTTCTGTTTCTTCTGCTTCTCCTTCTGCTTTTGATTCTCTTTCTGCTTCTGCTTCTCCTTCTTCTTCTCCAGATTCTGCTTCTTCTGCTTCTCCTGCTTCTCCTTCTGCTTCAGGTTCTCCTTCTGCTTCTTCGCATTCTTATGCTTCCGCTTTTCCTGCTTCTGCTTCTTCTGCTTTCCCTCCTTCTCCTTCTGCTTCTCCTTCTGTTTCTGCATCTCCTTCTGCTTCTGCTTCTTGTCCTTCTCCTGTTTCTTCTGCTTCTGCTTCTCCTGTTTCTGCATCTCCTGCTTCTCCTTCTGCTTCTCTTTCTGCTTCTCCTGCTGCTTTTCCTTCTCCTGCTCCTTCTTCTGCTTCTCTTTCTGCTTCTCCTTCTGTTTCTCCTTCTCCTTCTCCTTCTCGTTCTTCTGCTTTTCCTTCTGCTTCTCCTTCTGCTTCTACATCTTCTGCTACTGCCTCTGCTTCTTCTGTTTCTTCTGCTTCTCCTTATGCTTCTCCTTCTGCTTTTGCTTCTCTTTCTGCTCCTGCTTCTCCTTCTGTTTCTCCAGATTCT
The DNA here is from genome assembly GCF_000151885.1 of Dipodomys ordii. Lineage (NCBI taxonomy): Eukaryota > Metazoa > Chordata > Mammalia > Rodentia > Heteromyidae > Dipodomys > Dipodomys ordii. Next base: position 1,207 of record NW_012296813.1, read on the forward strand.
GCTTCTTCTGCTTCTCCTGTATCTCCTTATGCTTCAGGTTCTGCTGCTGTTTCTTCGGCTTCTTCTGCTTCTGCTTCTCCTGCTGCTGCTTCTTCTGCTGCTCCTGCTTCTATTTCTGCTTTTCCTTCTGTTTCTGCTTCTCCTTCTGCTTCTGCTTCTTCTCCTTCTTATGTTTCTTCTGCTTCTGCTTCTCCTGCATCTGCTTCTCCTGCTTCTCGTTGTGCTTCTCTTTCTGCTTCTCTTTCTGCTTCTCCTTCTCCTTCTCCTTCTGCTTCTCCTTCTGCTTCTCCTTCTCCTTCTGCTTCAATTTCTCCTTCTGCTTCTCATTCTGCTTCTGCGTCTTCTGTTTCTTCTGCTTCTCTTGCTTCTGCTTCTCCTGCTTCTCCTACTTCTCGTGCTGCTTCTCCTTCTGCGTCTCTTTCTGCTTCTGCTTATCCTTTTGCTTCTCCTACTCCTAATCCTTCTCTTTCGCCTTCTCCTTCTTGTTCTTCTGCTTGTCCTGGTGCTTCTGCTTCTGCTTATTCTACTATTTCTGTTTCTTCTGCTTCTGCTTCAGATTGTGCTTCTTCTGTTTCTCCTTCTGCTTCAGATTCTGCTTCTGCTTCTTCGACTTCTCCTGTTTCTTCTGCTTCTGGTTCTCCTGCTTCTTCTGGTTCTCCTGCTTCTCTTTCTGCTTCTCCATCTGCTTCTGCTTCTCCTTCTGCTTCTGCTTCTGCTCTTCTCCTTCTTCTGTTTCTTTTGCTTCTGTTTCTTCTGCTTCTTCTTCTTCTGTTTCTTCTGATTCTACTTCTGCTTCTCCTTCTTCTCCTTCTCTTTCTGCTTCTTCTGATTCTCCTGCTTCTCCTTCTTGTTCTCCTTCTGTTTCTGCTTCTCTTTCTGCTTCTGCTTCTCCTTCTTCTGCTCCTTCTCCTTCTCCTTCTTCTGCTTCTCTCACTGCTTCTGCTTCTGCTTCTTTTGCTTATTCTTTTTCTTCTGCTTCAGCTTCTCCTGCTTCTGCTTCTTCTCCTTCTACTGCTTCTCCTTATACTTCTCCTTATGCTTCTCCTTATGCTTCTCCTTATGCTGCTTATTCTTCTTCTTCTTCTTCGTCTTCTTCTTCTTCTCTTTCTTCTGCTTCTGCTTTTCCTGCTTCTTCTGCTTCTACTGCTTCTCTTTCTGCTTCTTGTCATTCTCCTGTTTCTTCTCCTTCTGCTTCTCCTGCTTCTGCTTCTTCTGCTTTTCCTGCTTCTCTTTCTGCTTCTCCTTCTGCTTCTGCTCCTTCTCCTTCTTCTGTTTCTTCTTCTTCTGCTTCTCCCGCTTGTGCTTCTTCTTCTTCTCCTGCTTCTCGTTCTGCTTCTCTTCGTCGGCTTCTCTTTCTATTTCTGCTTCTGCTTCTTCTGATTCTGATTCTTCTCCTTCTTCTCCTTCTGCTTCTGCGTCTTCTGCATTTCCTGCTTCTCCTTCTGCATCTCCTTCTGCTTGTGCTTTTCCTTCTGCTTCTTCTTCTGCTCTGGCTTCTCCTTCGCCTTCTTCTGCTTCTCCGTCTGCTTCTGTTTCTTCTGCTTTTCCTGCTTCTCCTTCTGCTTTTCCTTCAATTTCTCCTCGTTCTTCTGCTATTCCTTCTGCTTCTCTTTCTGGTTCTGCATCTTCAGCTTCTTCTGCTACTGATTCTGCTTCTTCTGTTTCTTCTGCTTCTCCTTCTGCTTCTCCTTCTGCTTTAGCTTCTCTTTCTGCTTCTGCTTCTCCTTCTGGTTCTCCTTGTTCTTCTCCAGATTCTGCTTCTTCTGCTTCTCCTGCTTCTCCTTCTGCTTTCGGTTCTGCTTTTGCTTCTTCGGCTTCTTCTGCTTCTATTTCTGCTTCTCCTTCTGTTTCTGCTTCTCTTTCTGCTTCTGCTTCTTCTCCTTCTTCTATTTCTTCTGATTCTGCTTCTCCTGCTTCTGCTTCTCCTGCTTCTCCTTCTGTTTCTCTTTATGCTTCTCCTTCTGCTTCTCCTTCTTCTGCTTCTACTACTGCTTCTGCTTCTCCTTCTGCATCTTCTTCTGTTTCAATTTCTCCTTCTTCTGCTTTTCATTCTGCTTCTGCTTCTCCTGCTTCTGCTTCTTCTGCTTCTCCTGCTTCTCCTTCTCATTCACCTTCTCTTTCTGCTTCTGCTTATCCTTCTGTTTCTCCTACTCCTAATCCTTCTCTTTCTCCTTCTCCTTCTTCTTCTTCTTCTTCTTCTGCTTCTCCTGCTGCTTCTTCTTCTGCTTCTTCTGCTTTTTCTGTTTCTTCTTCTTCTGCTTCAGCTTCTGCTTCTTCTGCTTCTACTTTTGCTTCTGCTTCTTCGTCTGCTTCTGCTCTTCTACTTCTTCTGTTTCTTCTGCTTCTGCTTCTCCTGCTTCTTCTTCTTCTGCTTCTCCTACTTCTCCTTCTGCTTCTCCGTCTCATTCTCCTTCTCCTTCAATTTCTCCTTCTTGTGCTTCTCATTCTGCTTCTGCTTCTGCTTCTCCTACTTCTGCTTCTTCTGTTTCTCCTGCTTCTCCTTCTGCTACTCTTTCTGCTTCTGATTTTCCTTCTGCTCCTCCTACTCCTAATCCTTCTCTTTCTGCTTCTTCTTCTTCTGCTTCTCGTTCTGCTTCTGCTTCTTCTCCTTGTTCTGTTTCTTCTGCTTCTGCTTTTCCAGCTTCTGCTGCTTCTGCTTGTCCTTCTACTTCAGGTTCTCCTTCTGCTTCTTGGGCTTCTTCTGTTTCTTCTGCTTCTGCTTCTCCTGCTACTGCTTCTTCTGTTTCTCTTTCTGCTTCTCCTTCTGCTTCTGCTTCTCCTTCTGTTCCTTCTCTTTCTTCTGTTTCTTCTTCTTCTGCTTCTCCCGCTTCTGCTTCTTCTGCTTCTCCTGCTCCTTCTTCTCCTTCCCTTTCTGCTTCTGCTTCTGCTTCTTCTGATTCTCCAACTTCTCCTTCTTCTTCTCCTTCTGTTTCTGCTTCGCTTTCTGCTTCTGCATCTCCTTCTGCTTCACCTTCTGCTGCTCTTTCTCCTTCTTCTGTTTCTCCCTCTGCTTCTGCTTCTTATGCTTCTTCTTTATCTTCTGCTTCTGCTTCTCCTGCTTCTGCTTCTTATGCTTCTACTGCTTCTTATTCTGCTTCTGCTTCTTCTACTTCTACTTCTCTTTGTGCTTCTGCTTCTCCTGCTTGTTTTTCTGCTTCTTCTGCTGCTTCTCCTTCTGCTGCTTCTTCTACTTCTCCTTCTCCTCCTTCTCTTTTTGTTTCGCCTTCTGCTTCTGCTTCTGCTTCTTCTGTTTCTCCTGCCTGAATTTCTGATTCTACTTCTTCTGCTGCTTCTCCTTCTGCTTCTGCTTGTACTTCTGATTCTGCTTCTGCTTCTTCTGCATCTTCTCTTCGGCTGA
>NW_012296814.1:0-2017 GCF_000151885.1 Dipodomys ordii
CACAACAGAGAGACAGTGCACCCCAGAGAGACAGTGCACAACAGAGAGACAGTGCACAACAGAGAGACACTGCACCACAGTGAGACAGTGCACCCCAGGGAGACAGTGCACAACAGAGAGACAGTGCACAACAGAGAGACAGTGCACCCCAGAGAGACAGTGCACAACAGAGAGACAGTGCACCCCAGAGAGACAGTGCATAACAGAGAGACAGTGCACCCCAGGGAGACAGTGCACAACAGAGAGACAGTGCACAACAGAGAGGCAGTGCACAACAGAGAGACAGTGCACAACAGAGAGACAGTGCACCCCAGAGAGACAGTGCACAACAGAGAGACAGTGAACAACAGAGAGACAGTGCACCCCTGGGAGACAGTACACCCCAGAGAGACAGTGCACAACAGAGAGACAGTGCACAACAGGGAGACAGTGCACCCCAGGGAGACAGTGAACAACAGAGAGACAGTGCACAACAGAGAGACAGTGCACCCCAGAGAGACAGCACAACAGAGGAGACAGTGCACCCCAGAGAGATAGTGTACCCTAAAAGAGACAGTGTACCCCAGAGACAGTGCACAACAGAGAGACAGTGCACCCCAGAGAGATAGTGTACCCCAAAAGAGACAGTGTACCCCAGAGAGACAGTGCACCCCAGAGACAGTGCACAACAGTGGAGACAGTGCACAACAGAGAGACAGTGCACAACAGAGAGACAGTGCACCCCAGGGAGACAGTGCACCCCAGGGAGACAGTGCACAACAGAGAGACAGTGCACAACAGAGACAGTGCACCCCAGAGAGACAGTGCACCCCAGAGAGACAGTGCACAACAGAGGAGACAGTGCACAACAGAGAGACAGTGCACCCCAGGGAGACAGTGCACAACAGAGAGACAGTGCACCCCAGGGAGACAGTGCACAACAGAGAGACAGTGCACCCCAGGGAGACAGTGCACCCCAGGGAGACAGTGCACAACAGAGAGACAGTGCACCCCAGAGAGACAGTGCACAACAGAGAGACAGTGCACAACAGAGAGACAGTGCAAAACAGAGAGACAGTGCACCCCAGAGAGACAGTGCACAACAGAGGAGACAGTGCACAACAGAGAGACAGTGCACCCTAGAGAGACAGTGCACAACAGAGAGACAGTGCACCCCAGAGAGACAGTGCACAAAAGAGAGACAGTGCACCCCAGAGAGACAGTGCACAACAGAGAGACAGTGTACCCCAGAGAGACAGTGCACAACAGAGAGACAGTGCACAACAGAGAGACAGTGCACAACAGAGGAAACAGTGCACCCCAGATAGATAGTGCACCCCAGAGAGACAGTGCACAACAGAGGAGACAGTGCACCCCAGAGAGACAGTGCACCCTAGAGAGACAGTGCACAACAGAGAGACAGTGCACCCCAGAGGAGACAGTGCACAACAGAGAGACAGTGCACCCCAGAGAGACAGTGCACAACAGAGAGACAGTGCACAACAGAGAGACAGTTCACCCCAGAGAGACAGTGCACAACAGAGAGACAGTGCACAACAGAGGAGACCGTGCACCCCAGAGAGATAGTGTACCCCAAAAGAGACAGTGCACCCCAGAGTGACAGTGCACCCCAGAGAGACAGTGCACAACAGAGGAGACAGTGCACCCCAGAGAGATAGTGTACCCCAAAAGAGACAGTGTACCCCAGAGAGACAATGGACCCCAGAGAGACAGTGCACCCCAGAGAGACAGTGCACAACAGAGGAGACAGTGCACCCCAGAGAGATAGTGTACCCCAAAAGAGACAGTGTACCCAAGAGAGACAATGGACCCCAGAGAGACAGTGCACCCCAGAGAGACAGTGCACAACAGAGGAGACAGTGCACCCCAGAGAGATAGTGTACCCCAAAAGAGACAGTGTACCGCAGAGAGACAGTGCACCCCAGAGAGACAGTGCACAACAGAGAGACAGTGCACAACAGAGAGACAGTGCACCCTAGGGAGACAGTGCACCCCAGAGAGACAGTGCACAACAGAG
>NW_012296815.1:0-4564 GCF_000151885.1 Dipodomys ordii
GTGTCTCCCGCTTTGTCCTGCTGTGTCCCGCTGTGTCACTCTGTGTCCCCGCTGTGTGCCCGCTGTGTCCTGCTGTGTACCCAGCTGTGTCCAGCTGTGTCACCGCTGTGTCTCGCTGTGGCCACACTCTGTCTCCGCTGTCCCCCGCTTTGTCCCCCGCTGTGTCCCCCGCTGTGTCCCACTGTGTCCCCCACTTTTTCCTGCTGTGTCCCCGCGGTGTCCCGCTGTGTAACACTGTGTCCCGTGGTGTCCCACTTTGTCCCACGCTGTGTCCCCCACTGAGTCCCCTCTGTGTCGCCTCTGTGTCCCCGTGTGTCCTCGCTGTGTGCCCCGCTGTCTCCTGCTTTGTCTCCCGCTGTGTTCCGCTGTGTCCCGCTGTGTCCCCAGCTGTGTCCCGCTGTGTCCCGCTGTGTACCCCGCTGTGTCCTGCTATGTTCCCGCAGTGTCCCCGCTGTGTCCCGCTGTGTCCCGCTGTGTCCTCGCTGTGTCCCCAGCTGTGTACCCCACTCTGTTCCGCTGTGTCCCCCACTGTGTCTCTGCTGTGTCCCCGCTGTGTCCCGCTTTGTCCTGCTGTGTGCCCCGCTGTGTCCCGCTGTGTCACGCTGTTTCCCTGCTGCGTCCCCGCTGTGTCCCTCTGTGTACCCCGCTGGGTCCAGCTTCGTCCCTGCTGTGTCTCGCTGTGTCCCACGCTCTGTCCCCCTCTGTTTCCCGCTCTGTCCCCCTCTGTGTCTCGCTGTGTCCCCAGCTGTGTCCCACTGTGTCCCCGCAGGGTCACTTCTGTTTCCCGATGTGTCCCGCTGTGTTCCATGGTGTCCCTCTTTGTCTCCCGCTGTGTCCCCCGCTGAGTCCCCGCTGCGTCCCGCTGTGTCCTCGCTGTGTCCCCCGCTGTCTCCCGCTCTGTCCCCCGCTGTGTCTCACGCTTTGTCCCCGCTGTGTCCCACTGTGTCCCGCTGTGTCCCGCTGTGCCCCCACTGTATTTCGTTGTGTCCACAGCTGTGTACCACGCTGTGTAACGCTGTGTGCCCACTGTATCTATGCTGTGTCCCGCTGGGTCCCGCTGGGTCCTCGCTGTGTCCCCCGCTGTGTCCCACTGTGTCCCCCGCTGTGTCCCGCTGTGTCCCCCGCTGAGTCACCGCTGTGTCACCGCTGTGTCCCGCTGTTTCCTCGCTGTGTCCCCTGCTGTCTCCCTCTCTGTCCCCTGCTGTGTCTCACGCTTTGTCCCCGCTGTGTCCCACTGTGTCCCGCTGTGTCCGGCTGTGCCCCCACTGTGTCCCGTTGTGTAAGGAGATGTGTACTACGCTGTGTAACGCTGTGTCCCCGCTGTATCGACGCTGTGTCCCGCTGTGTCCTCGCTGTGTTCCCCGCTGTCTCCCGCTCTGTCCCTCGCTGTGTCTCACGCTTTGTCCCCGCTGTGTCCCACTGTGTCCCGCTGTGTCCGGCTGTGCCCCCACTGTGTCCCGTTGTGTCCACAGCTGAGTACCACGCTGTGTAACGCTGGGTCCCGCTGTGTCCTCGCTGTGTTCCCTGCTGTGTCCCGCTGTGTCCTCACTGTGTCCCCCGCTGTGTCCTGCTGTGTCCTCGCTGTGTCCCGCTGTGTCTCGCTGTGCCCCCTCTCTGTCCCGTTGTGTCCACAGCTGGGTACCACGCTGTGTAACCCTTTGTCCCCGCTGTATCGACGCTGTGTCCTGCTGGGTGCTTTTGTGTCCTCGCTGTGTTCCCCGCTGTGTCCCGCTGTGTCCCCCGCTGTGTCCTCGCTGTGTCCCCCGCAGTGTCCCGCTGTGTCCTCGCTGTGTTCCCCGCTGTGTCCCGCTTTGTCCCCCGCTGTGTCCCCTGCTGTGTCCCGCTGTGTCCCGCTGTGTCCCTGCTGTGACCCTCTCTGTCCCCGCTGTATTGACGCTGTGTCCCGGTGTGTCCCGCAGTGTCCGCACTGTGTTTCCGGCTGTGTCCCGCTTTGTACCCCTCTGTGGCCCATGCTATGTCCCGCTGTGTCCCTATCTGTCCCCTGCTGTCCCCCGCTGTGTCCCCCGCTGTGTCTCACTGTGTCGCCCGCTTTGTCCCGCTGTCATCCCCGCTGTGTCCCACTGTGTCCCACTGTGTCCCGTGTTGTCCCGCTTTGTCCCCCGCTGTGACCTCGCAGTGTTTCCCGCTGTGTCCCGCTGTGTCCTCGCTGGGTCCCCCGCTGTGTCCCGCTGTGTTCCCCGCTGTGTCCCGCTGTGTCCGACTGTGTCCCGCTGTGTTCCCGCTGTGTCCCGCTGTGTCCCGCTGTGTCCCCGCTGTGTGCCCGCTGTGTGCCCGCTGTGTACCCCGCTGTGTCCAGCTGTGTCCTTTTGTGTCACGCTGTTTCCCCGCTGTGTCCCTGCTGTGTCCCTCTGTGTACCCCGCTGTGTCCAGCTTTGTCCCCGCTGTGTCTCGCTGTGTCCCACGCTCTGTCCCACACTGTGTCCCGCAGTGTCCCCCGCTGTGTCCCGCTGTGTCCCCCGCTGTGTCCCACTGTGTCCCCCGCTGAGTCCCCGCTGTGTCACTGCTGTGTCCCGCTGTTTCCTCACTGTGTCCCCTGCTGTCTCCCTCTCTGCCCCCGCTGTGTCTCACGCTTTGTCCCCACTGTGTCCCACTGTGTCCCGCTGTGTCCGGCTGTGCCCCCACTGTGTCCCGTTGTGTCCACAGTGTGTACCACGCTGTGTAACGCTGCGTCCCCGCTGTATCGATGCTGTGTCCCGCTGTGTCCCGCTGTGTCCTCGCTGTGTTCCCCACTGTGTCCCGCTGTGTCCCCCGCTGTGTCCCCCGCTGTGTCCTCGTTGTGTCCCCTGTTGTTCCCGCTGTGTCCTCACTGGGTAGCCCACTGTGTCCCACTGTGTCCTCCGCTGTGTACCACGCTGTGTAACTCTGTGTGCCCGCTGTATCGACGCTGTGTCCCGCTGTGTCGACGCTGTGTCCTTGCTGTGTTCCCCGCTGTGTCCTGCTGTGTCCCCCGCTGTGTTCCCCGCTGTGTCCCCCTGTGTCCCCCGCTGTGTCCTGCTGTGTCTTCGCTGGGTCTCCCGCTGGGTCCCGCTGTGTCCCCCGCTGTGTCCCGCTGTGTCCCGCTGTGTCCTCGCTGTGTCCCCCGCTGTGTCCCGCTGTGTCCCCATTGTGTCCCCCGCTGTGTCACGCTGTGTCCCGCTGTGTCCCCCGCTGTGTCCGCTGCTGTGTCCTGCTGTGTCCCCTGCTGTGTCACCAATGTGTCCCGCTGTGTCCTCGCTGTGTCCCGCTGTGTCTCGCTGTGCCCCCACTCTGTCCCGTTGTGTCCACAGCTGGGTACCACGCTGTGTCTCTCACTGTGTCCTGCTTTGTCCACTGCTGTGTCCCCTGCTGTGTCCCGCTGTGTACCCCTCTGTGTCCCCCGCTGTGTCCCCCGCTGTGTCCCGCTGTGTCCCGCTTTATCCCCCGCTGTGTCCTTGCTGTGTCTCCCGCAGTGTCCCGCTGTGTCCCGCTGTGTCCCGCTGTGTTTCCTGCTGTGTCCTCTGCTCTGTCCCACTGTGTCCCCCTCTGTGTCCCGCTGTGTCCTGCTGTGTCCCCCCTGTGTCCCGCTGTATCCCGCTGTATTCCGTGGTGTCCCGTTTGTCCCCCGCTGTGTCCCCCGCTGAGTCCCCGCTTTGTCCCCGCTGTGACCCGCTGTGTCCCGCTGTGTCCCGCTATGTCCCCCACTGTGTCCCGTTGTGTCCCCAGCTATGTACCCTGCTGTGTCACGCTGTGTCCCCACTGTATCGACGCTGTGTCCCGCTGGGTCCCGCTGTGTACTCTCTGTGTTCCACACTGTGTCCCGCTGTGTCCCCCGCAGTGTCCCTCGCTGTTTCCCGCTGTGTCCCCCGCTGTGTCCCTGCTGTGCCCCGCTGTGTCCCGCTGTGTACTGCTGTGTCCCCCTCTGAGTCCCGCTGTGTCCCCGCTGTTTCCCAATGTGTCCTCACTGTGTCCCCCGCTGTGTCCCACTGTGTCCCCCCTGAGTCCCCTGCTGTGTCCCGCTCTGTCCCTCTGTGTCCCCTGCTGTGTCCCCTACTCTGTCCCACTGTGTCCCCCGCTGTGTCCCTGCTGTGTCCCCGCTGTGTCCCGCTGTGTCCCCCACTGATTCCCGCTGTGTCCCAGATGTGTCCCGCTGTGTCCTCGCTGTGTCCCCTGCTGTGTCCCCTTTGTCCCCCCTGTGTCCCCCGCTGTGTCCTGCTGTGTCCCCTGCTGTGTCCCGCTCTGTCCCCTGCTGTGTCTCCGCTGTGTCCCGCTGTGTCCTGCTGTGTCCCGCTGTGACCGTGTTGAGTCCCGCTATATCCCCGCTGTGTCCCGCTTTGTCATCGCTGTGTCCCCCGCTGTGTCCCGCTGTGTCCCCCTCTGTGTCCCGCTGTGTCCCCTGCTGTGTCCCTGCTGTGTCCCACTGTGTTCCGCTGTGTCACGCTGTGTCCTCGCTGTGTCTCCCGCAGAGTCCCGCTGTGTCCTCGCTGTGTCCCTCACTGTGTCCTGCTTTGTCCACTGCTGTGTCCCGCTGTGTACCCCTCTGTGTCCCCCGCTGTGTCCCCCGCTGTGTCCCGCTGTGTCCCGCTTT
>NW_012296816.1:0-2500 GCF_000151885.1 Dipodomys ordii
CTTCTGCTTCTCCCGCTCCTGCTTCTTCTGCTTCTCCTGCTTGTCCTTCTCCTTCTGCTTCTCCTTCTCCTTCTTCTCCTTCAATTTCTGCTTCTGCTTCTGCTTCTTCTGATTCTCCAAATTCTCCTTCTTCTTCTCCTTCTGTTTCTGCTTCGCTTTCTGCTTCTGCATCTCCTTCTGCTTCACCTTCTGCTGCTCTTTCTCCTTCTTCTGTTTCTCCCTCTGCTTCTGCTTCTTATGCTTCTTATTTAGCTTCTGCTTCTGCTTCTCCTGCTTCTGCTTCTTATGCTTCTACTGCTTCTGCTTCTGCTTCTTCTGCTTCTACTTCTCTTTGTGCTTCTGCTTCTCCTTCTTGTTTTTCTGCTTCTGCTGCTTCTCCTTCTGCTGCTTCTTCTACTTCTCCTTCTCCTTCTCCTTCTCTTTTTGCTTCGCCTTCTGCTTCTGCTTCTGCTTCTTCTGTTTCTCCTGCCTGAATTTCTGATTCTACTTCTTCTGCTGCTTCTCCTTCTGCTTCTGCTTCTACTTCTGATTCTGATTCTGCTTCTTCTGCTTCTTCTCTTTCGGCTTCTCCTGCTTCTGCTTCTTGTGCTTCTCCTGCTTCTCTTTCTGCTTCTCATTCCGCTTCTCCTTCTGCTTCTGCTTCTCCTCCTTCTCCTTCTCCTACTTCTGCTTCTCCTTCACCTTCTGCTTCTTCTGCTTCTCCTTCTGCTTGTGCTTGTCCTTATGCTTCTTCTTCGCCTCTGTTTCTCCTTCTCCTTCTTTTGCTTCTCCTTTTGCTTCTGCTTCTTCTGCTTTTCCTGCTTCTCCTGCTTCTGCTTCTTCTGCTTTTCCTTCTGCATATTCTTCTGTTTCTCCTTCTCCTTCTTCTGTTTCTCCTTCTGATTCTCCTTCTGCTTCTTCTTCTTCTGCTTTACCTGCTTCTCTTTCTGCTTCTCCTTCTGCTTCTCCTTCTGTTTCTCCTTCTTGTACTTCTGCTTTTCCTTCTGCTTCTCGTTCTGCTTCTGCTACAACTGCTACTGCTTCTACTTCTTCTGTTTCTTCTGCTTCTCCTTCTGATTTTGATTCTCTTTCTGCTTCTGCTTCTCCTTCTGCTTCTCCTTCTGCTTCTCCAGATTCTGATTCTGCTGCTTCTCCTGCTTCTCCTTCTGCCTGAGGTTCTCCTTCTGCTTCTTCGGATTCTTATGCTTCTGCTTCTCCTGCTTCTGCTTCTTCTGCTTCCCCTCCTTCTCTTTCTGCTTCTCCTTCTGCTTCTGCTTCTTGTCCTCGCTACTGCCTCTGCTCTCTGATCTCTGCTCTAGTCTGCTCTCATCTGCTTTGCTCTCATTCTGCTCTGCTCTCTCTGCTCTCCAGATCTGCTCTCTGCTTCTCATCTGCTTCAGATCTGATCTGCTTCTCTGCATCTGCTCTCATGCTGCTGCTTCATCTGCTTCTCTTTCTACGTTTCCTTCTGTTTCTGCTTCTCCTTCTGTCTCTTCTCCTTCTTCTGTTTCTTCTGTTTCTGCTTCTCCTGCTTCTGCTTCTCCTGCTTCTCGTTCGGCTTCTCTTTCTGCTTCTCCTTCTCCTTCTCCTTCTTCTGCTTCTCCTTCTGCTTCTGTTTCTCCTTCTGCTTCTGCTTCTGCTTCAATTTCTCCTTCTGCTTCTCACTCTGCTTCTGCGCCTTCTGTTTCTTCTGCTTCTCCTGCTTCTCTTGCTGCTTCTCCTTCTGCGTCTCTTTCTGCTTCTGCTTATCCTTTTGCTTCTCCTACTCCTAATCTTCCTCTTTCGCCTTCTCCATCTTCTTATTCTGCTTCTCCTGCTGCTTCTGCTTCTGCTTATTCTACTATTTCTGTTTCTTCTGCTTCTGCTTCAGATCGTGCTTCTTCTGTTTCTCCTTCTGCTTCAGATTCTGCTTCTGCTTCTTCGGCTTCTCCTGTTTCTTCTGCTTCTGCTTCTCCTGCTTCTTCTGCTTCTCCTGCTTCTCTTTCTCCTTCTCCTTCTGCTTCTGCTTCTCCTTCTGCTTCTGCTTCTTCTATTTCTTCTGTTTCTTTTGCTTCTGCTTCTCACGCTCTGCTTCTTCTGCTTCTCCTGCTTCTCGTTCTGCTTCTCTTCGTCGGCTTCTCTTTCTACTTCTCCTTCTGCTTCTTCTCCTTCTTCTTCTCCTTCTGCTTCTGCTTCTTCTGCTTCTCCTGCTACTCCTTTTGCATCTCCTTCTGCTTGTGCTTTTCCTTCTGCTTCTTCTTCTGCTTCTGCTTCTCCTTCTTCTGCTTCTCCGTCTGTTTCTGCTTCTTCTGTTTTTCCTGCTTCTCCTTCTGCTTCTCATTCTTCTTCTCCTTCTGTTTCTCCTTCTCGTTATTCTGCTATTCCTGCTGCTTCTCTATCTGCTTCTGCATCTTCAGCTTCTTCTGCTACTGCTTCTGCTTCTGCTTCTTCTGTTTCTTCTGCTTCTCTTTCTGCTTCTCCTGCTTTTGCTTCTCTTTCTGCTTCTGCTTCTCCTTCTGGTTCTCCTTCTTCTCCAGATTCT
>NW_012296817.1:0-4563 GCF_000151885.1 Dipodomys ordii
CCCACGCTTTGTCCCCCTGTGTCCCCGCAGTTTCCCCGCTGTGTCACGCTGTTTCACACTGTGTTCTGTGGTGTCCCGATTTGTCCCCCGCTGTGTCCCTCGGTGAGTCGCCGCTGTGTCCCCGCTTTGTCCCGCTCTGTCCCGCTGTGTCCTCGCTCTGTCACGCTGTGTCCCGCTGTGTCCCCCACTGTTTCCCCTGCTGTGTCCGGCTGTGTCCCCCACTGTGTCCCACTCTGTCCCCCTCTGTGTCCCGCTGTGTCCCCCGCTGTGTCCCACTGTGTCCCCGCAGTGTCACTGCTGTTTCCTGCTGTGTCCCGCTGTGTTCCGTGGTGTCCCTCTTTGTCTCCCGCTGTGTCCCCCGCTGTGTCCCGCTGTGTCCGAATGTGTACCACTCTGTCCCCGCTGTGTCCCTCTGTGTCCCGCTGTGTCCCCGCTGTGTGCCCGCTGTGTCCCGCTGTGTCCCCCGCTTTGTCCTGCTGTGTCCCCGCAGTGTCCCGCTGTGTCCCACTGTGTCACACCGTGTCCCGTGGTGTCCCTCTTTGTCCCCCGCTGTGTCCACCGCTGAGTCCCCTCTTTGTGGCCGCTCTGTGCTGCTGTGTCCTCGCTGTGTCCCCCGCTGTCTCCCGCTTTGTCACCCGCTGAGTCCCCTCTGTGTCGCCGCTGTGTCCCCCTGTGTCCTCGCTGTGTCCCCTGCTGTCTCCCGCTTTGTCTCACGCTGTGTTCCGCTGTGTCCCGCTGTGTCCCCGCTGTGTACCCAGCTGTGTCCCGCTGTGTACCCTGCTGTGTCCTGCTATGTTCCCGCAGTGTCCCCGCTGTGTCCCGCTGTGTCCCGCTCTTTCCTCGCTGTGTCCCCAGCTGTGTACCCCACTGTGTTCCGCGTGTCCCTGCTGTATCGACGCTGGGTCCCGCTGGGTACCGCTGTGTCATCCCTGTGTCCCCCACTGTGTCCCGCTGTGTCCCCCGCTGTGTCTCTGCTGTGTCCCCGCTGTGTCCCGCTGTGTACTGCTGTGTCCCCCGCTGAGTCCCGCTGTGTCCCAATGTGTCCCAATGTGTCCTCGCTCTGTCCCCCGCTGTGTCCCGCTGTGTCCTCCCTATGCCCCCACTGTGTCCCGCTGTGTCCCCCGCTGTGTCCCCCGCTATGTCCCGCTGTGTCCCCAGCTGTGTCCCACTGTGTCCTTGCTGTGTCCCATGCTGTGTGCCGCTGTGTCCTTGCTGTGTCCCCCGCTGTGTCCCACTGTGTCCTGCTGTGTCACGCTGTTTCCCTGCTGCGTCCCCGCTGTGTCCCTCTGTGTACCCCGCTGTGACCAGCTTTGTCCCCGCTGTGTCTCGCTGTGTCCCACGCTCTGTCCCCCACTGTGTCCCGCTCTGTCCCCCTCTGTGTCCCGCTGTGTCCCCCGCTGTGTCCACGCAGTATCACTGCTGTTTCCTGCTGTGTCCCGCTGTGTTCCGTGGTGTCCCTCTTGGTCTCCCGCTGTGTCCCCCGCTGAGACCCCGCTGTGTCAACGCTGTGTCCTGCTGTGTCCTCGCTGTGTCCCCCGCTGTCTCCAGCTCTGTCCCCCGCTGTGTCTCACGCTTTTTCCCCGCTGTGTCCCACTGTGTCCCGCTGTGTCCCGCTGTGCCCCCACTGTGTCCCGTTGTGTCCACAGCTGTGTACCACGCTGTGTAACGCTGTGTGCCCGCTGTATCGACGCTGTGTCCCTCTGTGTCCCCCGCTGTGTCCTCGCTGTGTTCCCCGCTGTGTCCCGCTGTGTCCCCCGCTGTGTCCCCCTGTGTCCCCCGCTGTGTCCTCGCTGTGTTCCCTGCTGTGTCCCGCTGTGTCCCCCGCTGTGTCCCCCTGTGTCCCCCGCTGTGTCCAGCTGTGTCCTCGCTGGGTCTCCCGTTGGGTCCCGCTGTGTCCCCCGCTATGTCCCGCTGTGTACCGCTGTGTCCCCCGCTGTGTCCTGTTGTGTCCCCAGCTGTGTACCCCGTTGTGTCCCGCTGTATCGACGCTGTGTCCCACTGGGTCCCGCTGTTTCCTTCCTGTGTTGCCTGCGGGGTCTCGCTGTGTCCCCGCTGTATCGACGCTGTGTCCCCGCTGTGTCCCGCTGTGTCCCACTCTGTCCTCGCTGTGTCCCCTGCTGTGTCCCGTTGTGTCCCCAGCTGTGTCCTCTGCTATGTCCCGCTGTGTCTACTGCTGTGTCCACACTGTGTCCCGCTTTGTCTCGCTGTGTCCCGCTGTGTCCTCTCTGTGTCCCCCGCTATGTTCCGCTGTGTCCTCGCTGTGTCCCCTGCTGTGTCCCGCTGTGTCCCCATTGTGTCCCCCGCTGTGTCGCGCTGTGTCCCGCTGTGTCCCCCGCTGTGTCCGCTGCTGTGTCCTGCTGTGTCCCCCGCTGTGTCACCAATGTGTCCCGCTGTGTCCTCGCTGTGTCCCGCTGTGTCTCGCTGTGCCCCCACTCTGTCCCGTTGTGTCCACAGCTGCGTACCACGCTGTGTAACACTGTGTCCCTGCTGTATCGACGCTGTGTCCTGCTGAGTCCCGCTGTGTCCTCGCTGAGTTCCCCGCTGTGTCCCGCTGTGTCCCCAGCTGTGTCCCCCGCTGTGTCCCGCTGTGTCCTAGCTGGGTCCCCTGCTGTGTCCCGCTGTGTCCCCTGCTGTGTTCCGCTGTGTCCCGCTATGTCCCGCTTGGTCCCTGCTGTGTCCCCGCTGTGTGCCCGGCTGTGTCCTGCTGTGTACTACGTTGTGTCCAGCTGTGTCATCGCTGCGTCTCTCTTTGGCCCCTCTCTGTCTCCGCTGTTCCCCGCTGTGTCCCGCTGTGTCCCGCTGTGTCCCCCGCTTTGTCCCGCTGAGTCCCCTCTGTGTCGCCACTGTGTCCCGCTGTGTCCTCGCTGTGCCCCCGCTGTCTGCCGCTTTGTCCCCGCTGTGTCCCTAGCTGTGTAGCGCTGTGTCCCGCTGTGTACCCCGCTGTGTCCCACTATGTTCCCGCAGTGTCCCCACTGTGTCCCGCTGTGTCCCTCTGTGTCCTCGCTGTGTCCCCCGCAGTGTCCCGTTGTGTACCCAGCTGTACACCCCGCTGTGTCCCGCTGAGTCCCCGCTGTAACGACGCTGGGTCCCGATGGGTCCCGCTATGTCTTCCCTGTGTTCCCCGCTGTGTCCCGCTGTGTCCCCCGCTGTGTCCCGCTGTGTCCCCAGCTGTGTACCCCGCTGTGTCCCGCTGTGTTCCCGCTGTATCGACGCTGTGTCCCGCTTGATCCCCTTGTGTCCTCGCTGTGTTCCCCGCTTTATCCCGCTGTGTACCCCTCTGCGTCCCTCGCTGTGTCCCGCTGTGTCCCGATGTGTACTGCTGTGTCCCCCGCTGCGTCCCGCTGTGTCCCTGCTATGTCCCAATGTGTCCTCGCTGTGTCCCCCACTGTGTCCCGCTGTGTCCCCCCTGTGTCCCCCGCTGTGTCCCTCTGTGTCCCGCTGTGTCCCCTGCTGTGTTCCCCGCCGTGTACCGCTGTGTGCCCCGCAGTGTCAGCGCTGTGTACCGCTGTGTCCTCGCTGTGTCCCCCGCTGTCTCCCGCTCTGTACACCGTTGTGTCTCAAGCTTTGTCCCTGCTGCGTCCCACTGTGTCCCGCTGTGTCCCGCTGTGCCCCCACTGTGTCCCTTTGTGTTCACAGCTGTGTACCACGCTGTGTAACGCTGTGCCCCCGCTGTATCGACGCTGTGTCGCCCTGGGTCCCGCTGTGTCCTCGCTGTGTTCCCCGCTGTGTCCCGCTGTGTCCGCCACTGTGTCCCGCTGTGTCTACGGCTGTGTCCCCGCTGTGTCCCGCTGTGTCCTCGCTGTGTCCTCGCTGTGTCCCATGCTGTGTTCCACTGTGTCCTCACTTTTTTCCCCGCTGTGTCCTGCTGTGTCCCTGCCATATCGACACTGGGTTAACCTGGGTCCCTTTGTGTCCTCCCTGTGTCCCCCGCTGTGTCCCGCTGTGTCCCCCGCTGTGTCTCTGCTGTGTCCCGCTGTGTCCCGGTGTGTCCCGCTGTGTACTTCTGTGCCCCGCTGAGTCCCGCTGTGTCCCCGCTGTGTCCCAATGTGTCCTCGCTATGTCCCCCGCTGTGTCCCGCTGTGTCCTCCATGTGTCCCCCGCTGTGTCCCGCTGTGTCCCCCGCTGTGTCTCTGCTGTGTCCCCGCTGTGTTCCGGTGTGTCCCGCTGTATACTGCTGTGCCCCGCTGAGTCCCGCTGTGTCCCCGCTGTGTCCCAATGTGTCCTCGCTATGTCCCCCGCTGTGTCCCGCTGTGTCCTCCCTGTGTCCCCCGCTGTGTCCCGCTGTGTCCCTCTGTGTCCCCCGCTGTGTCCCCCGCTATGTCTCGCTTTGTCCCCCGCTGTGTCCCACTGTGTCCTTGCTGTGTCCCCCGTTCTGTGCCGCTGTGGCCTCGCTGTGTCCCCGGCTGTTCCCCGCTGTGTCCTGCTGTGTCACGCTGTTTCCCCGCTGAGTCCCCGCTGTGTCCCTCTGTGTACCCCGCTGTGTCCAGCTTTTTCCCCGCTGTGTCTCGCTGTGTCCCACACTCTGTCCCCCACTGTGTCCCGCTGTGTCCCCCGCTGTTTCGC
>NW_012296818.1:0-4562 GCF_000151885.1 Dipodomys ordii
GCTTATCCTTCTGCTTCTCCTACTCCTAATCCTTCTCTTTTGCCTTCTCCTTCTTCTACTTCTGCTTCTCCTGCTGCTTCGCTTCGTTTATTCTATTTCTGTTTCTTCTGCATCTGCTTCAGATTGGCTTCTTCGTTTCTCCTTCTGCTTCACATTCTCCTTCTGCTTCTTCGGCTTCTCCTGTTTCTTCTGCTTCTGCTTCTCCTGCTTCTTCTGCTTCTCCTGCTTCTCTTTCTGCTTCTCCTTCTTCTTCTGCTTCTCCTTCTGCTTCTGTTTCTGCTCTTCTCCTTCTTCTGTTTCTTTTGCTTCTGTTTCTTCTGCTTCTTCTTCTTCTGTTTCTTCTGATTCTACTTCTGCTTCTCCTACTTCTCCTTCTCTTTCTGCTTCTACTTATACTTCTTCTGATTCTCCTGCTTCTCCTTCTTGTTCTCCTGCTGTTTCTGCTTCTCTTTCTGCTTCTGCTTCTCCTTCTGCTGCTCCTTCTCCTTCTGCTTCTCCTTCTGATTCTGCTTCTTATGCTTATTCTTTTCCTTCTGCTTCTGCTTCTCTTGCTTCTGCTTCTTGGGCTTCTACTGCTTCTTCTTATGCTTCTCCTTATGCTTCTCCTTATGCTTCTCCTTCTTCTTCTTCTTCTTCTTCTTCTTCTTCTTCTTCTTCTTCTTCTTCTTCTTCTTCTTCTTCTTCTTCTTCTTCTTCTTCTTCTCTTTATTCTGCTTCTGCTTTTCCTGCTTCTTCTGCTTCTACTGCTTCTCTTTCTGCTTCTCATTCTGCTTCTGCTTCTCCTTCGGCTTCTCCTATTGCTTCTGATAGCTCTTCCTTCTCCTTCTCCTACTTCTGCTTCTCCTTCTGCTTCTCCTTTTGCTTCTGCTTCTCCTTCTGCTTCTCCTTATATTTCTCTTTCTCCTTCCCGTTCTTCTGCTCCTACTTCTACTTTTGCTTCTGCTACTTATGATTCTTCTGCTTCTTTTGCTTCTGCTTCATTTGCTTCTGGTTCTTAGCTTCTCCTGCTTCTCCTGCTTCTTTTTCTGCTTCTTCTTCTTCTTCTCTTTCGGGTTCTCCTGCTTCTGCTTCTTGTGCTTCTCCTGCTTCTCTTTCTGCTACTCATTCTGCTTCTGCTTCTCCTTCTGCTTATGCTTCTCCTCCTTCTCCTTCTCCTTCTCCTATTTCTGCTTCTCCTTCAGCTTCTGCTTCTTCTGCTTCTCCTGCTTCTCCTTCTGCATCTCCTTCTGCTTGTGCTTGTTCTTATGCTTCTTCTTCTGCTTTTGCTTCTCCTGCTTCTTTTGGTTCACCTTTTGCTTCTGCTTCTTGTGCTTTTCCTGCTACTCCTTCGGCTTCTCACTCTGCCTCTCCTTCTGCTTCTCCTTCTGTTTCTCCTTCTCCTTCTCGTTCTTCTGCTTTTCCTTCTGCTTCTCCTTCTGCTTCTACACCTTCTCCTTCTCCCTCTGCTTCTGCTTCTCATGCTTCTTCTTTTTCTTCTGCTTCTGCTTCTCCTGCTTCTGCTTCTTCTGCTTCTCCTGCTTCTCTTTCTGCTTCTCCTTCTGTTCTCCTTCTGCTTCTTCCTCTTTTGCTTCTGCTTCTCCTGCTTCTCCTTCTCATTTTGCTCCTTCTTCTCATTTTGCTCCTTCTTCTCCTTTTGCTCCTTCTTCTCCTTTTGCTTCTTCTTCTTCTTCTTCTTCTTCTTCTTCTTCTTCTTCTTCTTCTCCTTCTCCTCCTTCTTCTTCTTCTTCTTCTTCTTCTTCTTCTTCTTCTTCTTCTTCTTCTTCTTCTTCTTCTTCTTCTTCTTCTTCTTCTTCTTCTTCTTCTTCTTCTTCTTCTTCTTCTTCTTCTTCTTCTTTATCTTCTGTTTCTGCTTCTCCTGCTTCAGCATTTGTGCTTCTCCTGCTTCTCTTTCTTCTTCTCATTCTTCTGCTTCTCCTTCTGCTTCTCCTATTGCTTCTGCTGCCCTTCCTTCTCCTTCTCCTTCTCCTACTTCTACTTCTTCTTCTGCTTCTGCTTCTTCTGCTTCTCCTGCTTCTCCTTCTGCATCTTCTTCTGCTTCTGCTTCTCTTTCTGCTGCTACTTCTCCTTCTTCTTCTCCTTCTCCTTCTTCTCCTTCTCCTTCTGATTCTCCTTCTGCTTCTCCTTCTCCTTCTCGTTCTTCTGCTTTTCCTACTGCTTTTCCTTCTGCTTCTGCTACAACGACTACTGCTTCTGCTTCTTTTGTTTCTTCTGCTTCTACTTCTGCTTTTGATTCTCTTTCTGCTTCTGCTTCTCCTTCTGCTTCTCATTCTGCTTCTCCAGATTCTGCTTCTTCTACTTCTCCTGCTTCAGGTTCTGCTTCTGCTTCTTCGGATTCTTATGCTTCTGCTTCTTCTGCTTCCCCTCCTTCTCTTTCTGCTTCTCCTTCTGTTTCTGCTTCTCTTTCTGCTTCTCCTTCTGCTTCTCTTTCTGCTTCTGCTACTTCTCCTTCTTCTGTTTCTTCTTCTTCTGCTTCTCCTGCTTCTCGTTCTGCTTCTCTTCGTCTGCTTCTCTTTCTGCTTCTGCATCTCCTTCTGCTTCTCCAGATTCTGCTTCTTCTCCTTCTCCTGCTTCTCCTTCTGCTTCAGGTTCTGATTCTGTTTCTTCGGCTTCTTCTGTTTCTGCTTCTCCTGCTGCTGCTTCTTCTGCTTCTCCTTCTGCTTTTCCTTCTGTTTCTGCTTTTCCTTTCTGCTTCTGCTTCTTCTCCTTCTTCTGTTTCTTCTGCTTCTGCTTCTCCTGCTGCTGCTTGTCCTGCTTCTCGTTCTGCTTCTCTTTCTGCTTCTCCCTTTCCTTCTCCTTCTTCTTCTGCTTCTCCTTCTGCTTCAATTTCTCCTTCTGCTTCTCATTCTGCTTCTGCGTCTTCTGTTTTTTTCTGCTTCTCCTGCTTCTGCTTCTCCTGCTTCTAGTGCTGCTTCTCCCTCTGCTTCTCTTTCTGCTTCTGCTTATCCTTCTGCTTCTCCTACTCCTAATCCTTCTCTTTTGCCTTCTCCTTCTTCTTCTTCTGCTTCTCCTGCTGCTTCTGCTTCTGGTTATTCTACTATTTCTGTTTCTTCTGCTTCTGCTTCAGATTGTGCTTCTTCTGTTTCTCCTTCTGCTTCACATTCTCCTTCTGCTTCTTCGGCTTCTTCTGTTTCTTCTGCTTCTGCTTCTCCTGCTTCTTCTGCTTCTCCTGCTTCTCTTTCTGCTTCTCTTTCTGCTTCTGCTATTCCTTCTGCTTCTGCTTCTGCTCTTCTCCTTCTTCTGTTTCTTTTGCTTCTGTTTCTTCTGCTTCTTCTTCTTCTGTTTCTTCTGATTCTACTTCTGCTTCTCCTTCTTCTCCTTCTCTTTCTGCTTCTACTTTTACTTCTTCTGATTCTCCTGCTTCTCCTACTTGTTCTCCTTCTGTTTCTGCTTCTCTTTCTGCTTCTGCTTCTCCTTCTGCTGCTCCTTCTCCTTCTTCTGCTTCTCCCTCTGATTCTGCTTCTTATGCTTATTCTTTTTCTTCTGCTTCTGCTTCTCCTGCTTCTGCTTCTTCTGCTTCTACTGCTTCTCCTTATGCTTCTCCTTCTCCTTCTCCTTCTCCTTCTCCTTCTCCTTCTTCTTCTTCTTCTTCTTCTTCTTCTTCTTCTTCTTCTTCTTCTTCTTCTTCTTCTTCTTCTTCTTCTTCTTCTTCTTCTTCTTCTTGTTCTTGTTCTTCTTCTTCTTCTCTTTCTTTTGCTTCTGCTTTTCCTGCTTCTTCTGCTTCTACTGCTTCTCTTTCTGCTTCTCATTCTGCTTCTGCTTCTCCTTCGGCTTCTCCTATTGCTTCTGATGCTCTTCCTTCTCCTTCTCCTACTTCTGCTTCTCCTTCTGCTTCTGCTTCTCCTTATATTTCTCTTTCTCCTTCTCCTTCTCGTTCTTCTGCTTCTACTTCTGCTTTTGCTTCTGCTACTTGTGCTTCTTCTGTTTCTTTTGCTTCTGCTTCTTAGCTTCTCCTGCTTCTCCTGCTTCTGTTTCTGCTTCTTCTTCTTCTTCTCTTTCGGGTTCTCCTGCTTCTGCTTCTTGTGCTTCTCCTGCTTCTCTTTCTGCTACTCATTCTGCTTCTGCTTCTACTTCTGCTTCTGCTTCTCCTCCTTCTCCTTCTCCTACTTCTGTTTCTCCTTCAGCTTCTGCTTCTTCAGCTTCTCCTGCTTCTCCTTCTGCATCTCCTTCTGCTTGTGCTTGTTCTTATGCTTCTTCTTCTGCTTCTGCTTCTCCTGCTTCTTTTGGTTCACCTTTTGCTTCTCCTGCTTCTCCTTCTGCATCTCCTTCTGCTTGTGCTTGTTCTTATGCTTCTTCTTCTGCTTCTGCTTCTCCTGCTTCTTTTGGTTCACCTTTTGCTTCTGCTTCTTCTGCTTTTCCTGCTTCTCCTTCGGCTTCTCCCTCTGCCTCTCCTTCTGCTTCTCCTTCTGTTTCTCCTTCTCCTTCTCGTTCTTCTGCTTTTCCTTCTGCTTCTCCTTCCGCTTCTACATCTTCTCCTTCTCCCTCTGCTTCTGCTTCTCATGCTTCTTCTTTTTCTTCAGCTTCTGCTTCTCCTGCTTCAGCTTCTTCTGCTTCTCCTGCTTCTC
>NW_012296819.1:0-1903 GCF_000151885.1 Dipodomys ordii
CCCAGCGGGACACAGCGTCGATACAGCTGGGATACAGCCTTTACACAATGTGGTACACATCTGTGGACACAACGGGACACAGTGGGGGCACAGCGGGACAGAGCGGGACACAGCGAGGACAAATCGTGAGACACAGCGGGGGACAGAGCGGGAGACAGGGGGGGACACAGCGAGGACACAGCAGTACACAGAGGGACACAGCAGGGACAGAGCGGGACACAGCGGGACACAGCGGGGTACACAGCGGGACACAGCAGGGGACCCAGCGAGGACACAGCGGGACACAGCGGGGAACACAGCGAGGACACAGCAGGGGACACAGCGGGACACAGCGTCGATACAGCGGGGACACAGTGTTACACAGCGTGGTACACAGCTGTGGACACAACGGGACACAGTGGGTCACAGCGGGACACAGCGGAACACAGTGGGACACATCGGGGACAATGCTTGAGACACAGCGTGGGACAGAGGGGAGACAGAGGGGGACACAGCGAGGACACAGCGGGACACAGTGGGGGAAACAGCGGGACACAGCGGTAGACAAAGGGGGACAGAGCGGGGGACACAGCGGGACACAGCGTTGGACAGAGCGGTTCACAGCGGTGGACACAGCGAGGACACAGCGGGACCCAGCGGGACACAGCGTCGATACAGCGGGGACAGAGTGGGCCAAAGCGGGACACAGCAGGAACAAAGCAGTAGACACAGCAGGACACAGCAGGGGACACAGCGGGACACAGCGGGGGACACAGCGGGGGACACAGCGAGGACACAGCGCGATACAGCGGGGGACACAGCAAGGACACAGCGGGGGACACAGCGAGGACACAGCGGGGGACACACCGGGGGACACAGCGGAACACAGCAGGGAACACAGCGAGGACACAGCGGGACCCAGCAGGACACAGCGTCGATACAGCGGGGATACATCATTACACAGTGTGGTACACATCTGTGGACACAAGGGGACACAGTGTGGGCACAGCGGGACACAGCGGGACACAGTGGGACACAGCGAGGACAAATCGTGAGACACAGCGAGGGACAGAGCGGGAGACAGCGGGGGACACAGCGAGGACACAGCAGGACACAGCGGGACACAGCAGGGACAGAGCAGGACACAGTGGGACCCAGCGGGACACAGCTGGGGACAAAGCGGGACACAGCGGGGGACACTGCGGGACACAGCGGGGAACACAGCGAGGACACAGCGGGACCCAGCGGGACACAGCGTCGGTACAGCGGGGACACAGCGTTACACAGCGTGGTACACAGCTGTGGACACAACGGGACACAGTGGGGGCACAGCGGGAAACAGCGGAACACAGTGGGACACAGCTGGGACAAAGCGTGAGACACAGCGGGGGACAGAGCGGGAGACAGCGGGGGACACAGCGAGGACACAGCGAGGACACAGCGGGACACAGCGTCGATACAGCGGGGACACAGTGGGCCACAGCGGGGTACACAGCTGGGGACACAACGGGGCACATCGGGGGACACAGCAAGGACTCAGCGGAACACAGCGTGGGACACAGTGAGGACACAGGGGGACACAGCGGGACACAGAGGGACACAGCAGGACCAAAGCAGTAGACACAGCGGGACACAGCAGGGGACACAGCGGGGGACACAGGGAGGACAGAGCGGGACAAGGCGGGGACACAGCGGGAACTCAGCGGGGGACACAGCGGGGGACAAAGCGGTACACCACGGGACACAGGGGGACACAGCGGGGACATGGGGGAGACAGAGCGGGACACAGCGAGGACACATCGGGACACAGTGGGGGACACAGCATGACACATCGGGGGGACACAGCGAGGACTCATCGGGATACAGCGGGGGACACAGCGGAGGACACTGCTGGGGACACAGTGGGGGGACACTGCCGGGACAC
>NW_012296820.1:0-2659 GCF_000151885.1 Dipodomys ordii
ACAGCGGGACACAGCGGGTCACAGCGGGGGACAGTTGTGGGGACACAGTGGGACACAGTGGGCTACACAGTGAGGACACAGCGGGACACAGCAGGGGACAGAGCGAGGACAGAGCGGGGGACACAGCGGGGGACACAGCGGGACACAGTGGGGAACACAGCGAGGACACAGCGGGACACAGTGGGGGACACAGCGAGGACACAGTGGGACACAGCGTGGGACAAAGTAGGAGAGAGCGGGGCACACAGCGAGGACACAGCAGGACACCGAGGGGACTCAGCGGGGGACACAGCGGGGACACAGCAGGGACACAGCGGGGGACACAGTAGGACAGAGGGGGGACACAGCGGGGGACAGAGGGGGACACCACGAATAACAGAGCAAGGACACAGCAGGACCCAGCGGGACACAGCCTCGATACAGCGGGATTCACAGCGTTACACAGCGGGTTACACAGCTGGGGACAAAAAAGGGACACAGTGGTGGACACAGCGGGACACAGCGGGACAGAGTGGGACACAGACAGGATAAAGCGTGAGACACAGCGGGGGACAGAGCGAGAGACAGCGGGGGACACAGCGAGGACACAGCGGGACACAGCGGGGACACAGCGGGGACACAGCGGGGACTCAGCTGGGGACACAGCGGGGGACAAAGCGGGACACCACGGAACACAGCGGGACAGAGCAGGACACCGAGGGTACTCAGCGGGGGACACAGCTGGGGACAAAGCAGGACACCATGGGACACAGTGTGACACAGCGGGACACAGCGGCGACACTGCGGGGACACAGCGGGACAAAGCGGGGGACACAGCCTGACACAACGGAGTACACAGCGGGACACAGCGGGCACAAAGCGGGGACACAGCGTGACACAGCAGGACACAGCAGGGACAGAGCGGGACACAGCGGGACACAGAGGGACCACAGCGGGGACACACCGGGACACTGAGGGTCACAGCAGGGACACAGCGGGACAAAGCGGGACACATCAGGACACAGCGGGGGACACAGCGGGACACAGCAGGGGACACAGCAAGGACACAGCGGGACAGAGAGGGAGACACAGCAAGGACACAGCGGGACACAGCGGGGGAAAAAGCGGGACACAGCGGGGACACAGCGGGGACACAGCAGTGGACACAGCGGGATACAGCGGGGGACACAGCGGGACACAGCGGGGGACACAGCGGGGGCCACAGCGGGACACAGTGGGACACAACTGGGGACACAGCAGTACACAGCGGTGGACACAGCGGGACACAGCGGTGGACACAGCGGGACACAGCGGTGTACACAGGGAGGACACAGCAGGACCCAGCGGGACACAGCGTCGATACAGCGGGGACAGAGTGGGCCACAGCGGGGTACACAGCTGGGGACACAACGGGGCACATCGTGGGACACAGCAAGTACTCAGCGGAACACAGCGTGGGACACAGTGAGGACACAGGGGGACACAGCGGGACACAGCAGGAACACAGCAGTAGACACAGCGGGACACAGCAGGGGACACAGCGGGACACAGCGGGGGACACAGGGAGGACAGAGCGGGACACAGCGGGGACACAGCGGGTACTCAGCGGGGGACACAGCGGGGGACAAAGCGGGACACAGCGGGACACAGCGTCGATACAGCAGGGACACAGCGGGACACAGCGGGGGACACAGCTGGGGACACAACGGAACACAGCGGGGGACACATCGAGGACACAGCAGGACACAGCGGGGACACAGCGGGGACACTGCTGGAACATAGCAGGACACAGCTGGGTACACAGCGGGACACAGCTTGGGACACAGCGGGGACATAGCGGGACACAGCGGGGGACACAGCGAGGACACAGTGGGACACAGTGTGGGACAAAGTGGGAGACAGCGGGGCACACAGCAAGGACACAGCAGGACACCGAGGGGACTCAGCGGGGGACACAGCTGGGGACAAAGCAGGACACCATGGGACACAGTGTGACACAGCGGGACACAGCGGGACACAGTTGGACACAGCGGGGAGAAAGCATGAGACACAGCGGGGGACAGAGCGGGAGACAGAGGGGGACACAGCGAGGACAAAACGGGACACAGCGGTGACAAAGCGGGGGACACAGAGGGACACAGCGGCGGACACAGAGGGAGAGACAGCAGGACACAGCGGGACACAGCGGGGGACACAGTTGGGACAAAGTGGGACACAGCGGGGGACACAGCGAGGACACATTGGGACACAGTGGGGACACAGCGGGACTCAGCAGGCGACACAGCAGTACACAGCGGGACAATGCGGGACACAGCAGGGGACACAGAGGGGTACACAGCGGGACACAGCGGGACACAGCGGGGAACACAGCGAGGACCCAGCGGGACCCAGCGGGACCCAGCGTCGATACAGCGGGTACACAGCATTACACAGCGTGATACACAGCTGTGGACACCACGGGACACAGTGGGGACACAGCGGGACACAGCGGAACACAGTGGGACAAAGCAAGGACAAATCGTGAGACACAGCGAGGGACAGAGCGGGAGACAGCGGAACACAGTGGGACACAGCGGGGGACACAGCGGGACCCAGTGGGGGACCCAGCTAGGACAAAGTGGGACACAGCTGGGGACACAGCGAGGACACAGCGGGGGACACAGCGGGGGACACAGCGGGA
>NW_012296821.1:0-4562 GCF_000151885.1 Dipodomys ordii
TGTGGATTCAGTGTTTCACAGTGTGGTACAATTTTGTGGACACAAGGGGACTCAGTCGGGTGTATATCTGTACACATCGGGACTCTTTGGGACACTTCGAGGACAAATTGTGAGAGGAATCGGGGTTCAGAGCGGGAGACTGCGGGTGACATAGTGAGTATACAGCTGGACACAGCGGGACACAGCAGGGACAGTTCTTGACACATCGGGACACAGCTGGGGACACAGCGGGTCTCAGCGGAATTTCCAGCGAGTACACAGCGGGTTACAGTGGGGGACACAGCGAGGAAACAGCGGGTGACACAGCGGGGGACATTGCGGGACACAGCGGGGTACACATCGAGGATATAGCGTGACCCAGCGGGACACAGAGTCGATACAGTGGGGATACAGCGTTACACAGCGTGGTTCACATCTGTGGACACAACGGGACTCAGTTGGGGCAGATCGGGACATAGCTGGGGACAGAGCGGGAGACAGCGGGGGACACAGCGAGGACACAGCAGGACACAGCGGGACACAACAGGGACAGAGCGGGACACAGCGGGACACAGCGGGGGACACAGCGGGACACAGCGGGGGACCCAGCGAGGACACAGCGGGACACAGCGGGAAACACAGCGATGACACAGCGGGGGACACAGCGGGGGACACTGCGGGACACAGCGGGACACAGCGTCGATACAGCAGGGACACAGCGTTACACAGCGTGGTACACAGCTGTGGACACAACGGGACACAGTGGGGTCACAGCGGGACACAGCGGAACACAGTGGGACACATCGGGGACAAAGTGTGAGACACAGCGTGGGACAGAGCGGGAGACTGAGGGGGACAGAGCGAGGACACAGCGGGACACAGCGGGGGAAACAGCGGGACACAGCGGTAGACAAAAGGGGACAGAGCGGGGGACAGAGCGGGACACAGCGGTGGACAGAGCGGTACACAGCGGTGGACACAGCGAGGACACAGCGGGACCCAGCGGGACACAGCGTTGATACAGCGTGGACAGAGTGGGCCACAGCGGGACACAGCAGGAACAAAGCAGTAGACACAGCAGGACACAGCAGCGGACACAGCGGGACACAGCCGGGGACACAGGGAGGACAGAGCGGGACACAGCGGAGACACAGCGGGGACTCAGCGGGGGACACAGCGGGGGACAAAGCGGGACACCACGGGACACAGCGGAACACAGCGGGGACAAGGAGGAGACAGAGCAGGAAACAGCGAGGACACAGCGCGACAAAGCAGGGGACACATCAGGGGACACAGCGGGACACAGCGGGACACAGCGGGGGACACAGCGAGGACACAGCGGGATACAGCGGGGGACACAGCGAGGACACAGCGGGGGACACACCGGGGGACACAGCGGAACACAGCAGGGAACACAGAGAGGACACAGCGGGACCCAGCAGGACACAGCGTCGATACAGCGGGGATACAGCGTTACACAGTGTGGTACACATCTGTGGACACAAGGGGACACAGTGTGGGCACAGCGGGACACAGCGGGACACAGTGGGACAAAGCAAGGACAAATCGTGAGACACAGCGAGGGACAGAGCTCGAGACAGCGGGGGACACAGCTAGGACACAGCAGGGCACAGGGGACACAGCAGGGACAGAGCGGGACACAGCGGGACACAGCGGGGGACACAGCGGGACCCAGCGGGGAACCCAGCGAGGACACAGCAGGACAAAGCGGGGGACACAGCGGTGACAAAGCTGGACACATCCGAGTACATAGCAGGACCCAGCGGGACACAGCGTCGATACAGCAGGGACACAGCATTATACAGTAAGGTAAACAGCTGTGGACACAACGGGACACAGTGGGAGCACAGCGGGACACAGCAGAACACAGTGGGACACAGCAGGGCAAAGCGTGAGACACAGTGAGGGACAGAGAATGAGACAGCGGGGGACACAGCGAGGACACAGCGGGACAAAACGGGACACAGCGGGGGACACAGTAGGACAGAGCAGGGGACACAGTGGGGGACAGAGAGGGACAACATGAATAACAGAGCAAGGACAGAGAGGGACCCAGCGGGACACAGCCTCGATACAGCGGGATTCACAGCGTTACACAGCAGGTTACACAGCTGGGGACACAAAGGGACACAGTGGTGGACACAGCGGGACACAGCGGGACAGAGTGGGACACAGATGGGATAAAGCGTGAGACACAGCGGGGGACAGAGCGGGAGACAGCGGGGGACACAGCGAGGACACAGCGGGACACAGCGGGGACACAGCGGAGACACAGCGGGGACTCAGCTGGGGACACAGCGGGGGACAAAGCGGGACACCAAGGAACACAGCAGCGGGACACAGCGCGAAACAGCGGTGACCCTGCGGGGACACAGCGGGACACAGCGGGGGACACAGCGGGAAACAGCGGGACAGAGTGGGGGACACAGCGGGACACAGCGGTGGACACAGCGAGGACACAGTGGGACACAGCGTGGGACAATGTGGGAGAAAGCGGGGCACACAGCGAGGACACAGCAGGACACCGAGGGTACTCAGCGGGGGACACAGCTGGGGACCAAGCAGGACACCATGGGACACAGTGTGACACAGCGGGACACAGCGGGGAACACAGCAAGTACTCAGTGGAACACAGCGTGGGACACAGTGAGGACACAGGGGGATACAGCGGGACACAGCTGGACACAGCAGGAACACAGCAGTAGACACAGCGGGACACAGCAGGGGACACAGCGGGACACAGCGGGGGACACAGGGAGGACAGAGCGGGACACAGCGGGGACACAGCGGGGACTCAACGGCGGACACAGCGGGGGACATAGCGGTACACCACGGGACAGCGCGGGACACAGAGGGGACAAGGGGGAGACAGAGCGCGATACAGCGAGGACACAGCGGGACACAGCAGGGGACACAGCGGGACACAGCGGGGAACACAGCGGGACAAAGCAGGGTACACAGCAGGGACACAGCGGGACACAGCGGGGTACCCAGTGGGAAACAGCGGGGGGCCCAGCGAGGACACAGCAGGACATAGCGGGGGACACAGACAGGAAAACAGCAGGGGACACACCGGGGGACACAGCGGGACACAGCGGGACCCAGCGGGACACAGCGTAGATACAGCGGGGATACAGCGTTACACAGTGTGGTACACATCTGTGGACACAAGGGGACACAGTGTGGGCACAGCGGGACACAGCGGGACACAGTGGGACAAAGCGAAGACAAATCGTGAGATACAGCGGGGGACAGAGCGGGAGACAGCGGGGGACACAGGGAGGACACAGCAGGGCACAGCGGCACACAGCAGGGACAGAGCGGGACACAGCGGGACACAGCGGGGAACACAGCGAGGACACAGCGGGACACAGCGTCGATACAGCGGGGATACAGCGTTACACAGCGTGGTACACATATGTGGACATAACGGGACACAGTGGGGACACAGCGGTTCACAGCGGGACACAGTGGGACACAGCGAGGACAAATCGTGAAACGAAGCGGGGGACAGAGCGGGAGACAGCGGGGGACACATCGAAGACACAGCAGGACACTGCGGGACACAGCAGGGAAAGAGCGGGACACAGCGAGACACAGCGGGACACAGCGGGGGACCCAGCGAGGACACAGAGGGACACAGCGGGGGACACAGAGAGGACACAGCGGGACACAGCGGGGGACCCAGCGAGGACACAGCGGGACACAACCGAGTACACAGCGAGTACACAGCGGGACACAGCGGGGGACACAGCGGGACACAGCGGAGGACCAAGCGAGGACACAGCGGAACACAACGGGGGACACAGCGAGGACAGAGCGGGGGACACAGCGGGGGACACTGCGGGACACAGTGGGGAACACAGCGAGGACCCAGCGGGACCCAGCGGGACACAGCGGGACACAGCGTCGATACAGCGGGGATACAGCATTACACAGCGTGGTACACAACGGGACACAGTGGGGGCACAGCAGGACACAGTGGGACACAGCGAGGACAAATAGTGAGACGTAGCGGGGGACAGAGCGGGAGAGAGCGGGGGACACAGCGAGGACACAGCAGGACACAGCGGGACACAGCAGGGACAGAGCGGGACACAGTGGGGGACCCAGTGAGGACACAGCGGGACACAGCGGGGAACACAGCGAGGACACAGCGGGGGACACAGCGGGGGACACTGCGGGACACAGCCGTGAACACAGCGAGGACACAGCGGGACCCAGCGGGACCCAGCGTCGATACTGTGATGACACAGCATTACACAGTGTGGTACACAGCTGTGGACACAACGGGACACAGTGGGGGCACAGCGGGACACAGCGGAACACAGTGGGACACAGCGGGGACAAAGCATGAGACACAGCGGGGGACAGAGCGGAAGACAGCGGGGGACACAGCGAGGACACAGCGGGACACAGCGGGGGAAACAGCGGGACACAGCGGTGGACACAGGGGGAGAGAGCGGGGGACACAGCGGGACACAGCGGTGAAAACAGCGGGACACAGCGGTGGACCCAGCGAGGACCCAGCGGGACCCAGCGGGACACAGCGTCGATACAGC
>NW_012296822.1:0-4562 GCF_000151885.1 Dipodomys ordii
ACAGCGGGGGACACAGCGGGGGACACAGCGGGACACAACGGGGAACACATCGAGGACACAGCGGGACCCAGCAGGACACAGCGTCGATACAGAGGGGACACAGCGGGACACAGCGGGGTACACAGCTGAGGACACAACGGGACACAGCGGTGGACACAGCGAGGACACAGCGGGACACAGCGGGGACACTGCGGGAACATAGCGGGACACAGCGGGTACAGAGCGGGACACAGCGGGGTCACAGAGTGGTACACAGCGGGACACATCAGGAAACAAAGCGAGGTCACAGCGGGGGACAAAGCGGGACAACACGGAACACAGTGTGACACAGCGGGACACAGGGGGACACAGCGGGACACAGCGGGGGACACAGCGGGGAACAGCAGAGGACAGAGAGGGGACACAGCGGGACACAGCGGGTACACAGCTGGACACAGCGGGGGACACAGAAGGGTACACAGCGGGACAAAGCGAGAAACACAGCGAGGTCACAGCGGGGGCCAAAGCGGGACAACACGGGACACAGTGTGACACAGTGTGACACAGCGGTGACACTGCAGGGGAACAGCGGGACAAAGCGGGCGACACAGCGGGACACAACGGGACACAGCGGGAGACACAGCGGGGGACAGCAGGGGACAAAGAGGGGACACAGAGGGAGACACAAAGGGGGACAGCAGGGGACAGAGAGGGGACACAGTGGGACACAGCGGGAACACAGCTGGACACAGCGGGGTATACAGCGGGACACAGGGGGCACAGAGCGTGTCACAGCGGGGGACACAGAGGGACACAGCGGGGGACACAGAGGGGTACACAGCGGGACACAGCCGGGAACACAGCGCGGACACAGTGGGACACACCGGGACACAGCGGGACACAGCGGTACACAGTGGGACACAGCGGGGGACACAGTGGGACAAAGCGGGGACACAGCAGTACACAGCAGGACACAGCGGGGGACACAGCGGTACACAGCTTGGGACACAGCGAGGACAAAGCGGGACACAGCGGGACACAGCGGGGACACAGCAGGGACACAGCAGGTACACAGCGAGGGACACAGCGAGGGACACAGCGGGACACAACGAGGAACACATTGAGGACACAGCGGGACCCAGCAGGACACAGCGTCGATACAGAGGGGACACAGAGGGACACAGCGGGGTACACAGCTGAGGACACAACGGGACACAGCGGTGAACACAGCGAGGACACAGCGGGACACAGCGGGGACACTGCGGGAACATAGCGGGACACAGCGGGTACAGAGCGGGACACAGCGGGGTCACAGAGTGGTACACAGCGGGACACATCAGGAATCAAAGCGAGGTCACAGCGGGGGACAAAGCGGGACAACACGGAACACAGTGTGACACAGCGGGACACAGCGGGAGACAGCGGGGTACACAGAGGGACACAGCGGGCACACAGCGAGGACACAGCGGGACACAACGGGACACAGCGGGGACACAGTGGGACACAGCGGGACAAAGCGGCAGACACAGCGGGACACAGCAGGCACACAGCGGGGACACAGCGGGACACAGCAGGACACATCGGGGACAGAGCGGGACACAGCCGGACACTGCGGGACACAGCAGGGGACACAGCAGGACACAGTTGGGGACCCAGTGAGGACACAGCGGGACACAGCAGGGGACACAGCGAGGACACAGCGGGGGACACAGCAGGGGACACAGCGGGACACAGTGGGGAACACAGCGAGGACACAGCGGGACACAGCGTCGATACAGTGGGGACACAGCGTTACACAGCGTGGTACACAGCTTTGGACACAACGGGACACAGTGGGGGCACAGCCGGACACAGCGGGACACAGTGGGACACAGCAGGGCCAAAGCGTGAGACACAGCGGGGGACAGAGATGGAGAAACAGGGGACACAGAAAGGACACAGCGGGACACAGCGGTGACACAACGGGGACTCAGCGGGGGACACAGCGGGACACAGTGGGGGACACAGTGGGACACAGCGGGGGACACTGCGGGACACAGTGTGGGACAGAGCGTGGGACACAGCGAGACACAGCGGGTACAAAGCTGGACACAGCGGGGTACACAGAGGGACACAGCAGGGACACAGCGGGGAAACAGCGAGGACACAGCGGCACACAGTGGGGAACACAGCAAGGACAGAGCGGGACACAGCGGGGGACAAAGCGGGACATAGCGGGGGACACAGCGGGGACACAGCGGGACACAGCGTGGGACACAGGAAGGACACAGAGGTACACAGCGGGGGACAGAGCGAGGACACATTGGGACACAGCGGGACTCAGCGGGGGACACAGCAGTACACAGCGGGACACAGCGGGACACAGAGGGGAAAGAGCATGGACACAGCGTGGGACACAGCGAGACACAGCGGGGGACACAGAGGGGTACACAGCGGGACACAGCGGGGAAAAAAGCGAGGCCACAGCGGAACACAGCGTGGGACACAGCGAGGACACAGAGGGACACAGCGGGACACAGTGGGGACAAAGCAGTAGACACAGTGGGACACAATGGCGGACACAGCGGGACACAGCGAGGGACACAAGGAGGACACAGCGGGACCCAGCGGGACCCAGCCTCGATACAGCGGGGACACAGCGGGACACAGCAAGGTACACAGCTGGGGACACAACAGGACACAGCGGGGGACACAGCGAGGACATAGCGGGACACAGCGAAACTCAGCGGGGGACAAAGCCGGAGACAGCGGGGGACACAGCGAGCACACAGCAGGACACAGCGGCCACACAGAGGGGACTCAGTGGGGGACACAGCGGGGGACAAAGAGGGACACCACGGGACACAGTGAGACACAGCGGGACACAGCAGGACACTGTGGGGACACAGTAGGACAAAGCGGGGGACACAGCGGGACACAACGAAACAAAGCGGGGGACAGAGCGGAGACAGAGTAGGGCCACAGAGAGACACAGCGGTGACACAGCTGGACACAGCGCGGTACACAGCGGGACACAGCGGGCACACAGCGGGGACAGAGCGGGACACAGCGGGACACAGCGGGGGACACAGTGGGACACAGTGGGGGACCCAGTGAGGACACAGCGGGACACAGCAGGGGACACAGCGAGGACACAGTGGGGGGCACAGCGGGGGACAAAGCGGGACACAGCGGGGAACACAGCGAGGACACAGCGGGACACAGCGGGGGACATAGCGGGGACACAGCGGTATACAGCGGGGGACAAAGGGAGGACACAGCGTGACACAGCGGAACAAAGCGGGGGACACAGCCGGAGACAGCGGGGGACACAGCGAGGACACAGCGGGACACAGCGGGACACAGCGGGGACAAAGCAGTAGACACAGCGGGGGACACAGCGGAACACAGCGGGACACTGCGGGAACATAGCGGGACACAGCGGGGTACACAGCGGGACACAGGGGGACACAGCTGGGGACATAGCGGGGACACAGCAGGACAAAGCGGGGGACACAGCGGGACACAGCGGGCACACAGCGGGGACACAGCGGGACACAGCGGGACACAGCGGGGACAGAGCGGGACACAGTCAGACACAGCGGGACACAGCGGGGACACAGCGGGACACAACGGGACACAGCGTGGGACACAGCGAGACACAGCGGGTCACAGCGGGACACAGCGTGGGACAAAGCAGGAGACAGCGGGGGACACAGCGAGGACACAGCTGGACACAGCGGGGTACACAGCGGGACACAGCGGAGGACACAGAAGGGTACACAGCGGGACACAGAGAGAAACACAGCGAGGTCACAGCGGGGGACACGGGACACAGTGTGACACAGTGTGACACAGCGGGGACACTGCAGGGGCACAGCGGGGCAAAACGGGCGACACAGCGGGACACAGTGGGACACAGCGGGGGAAACAGCGGGGGACAGCTGGGGACAGAGAGGGGACACAGCGGGACACCGGGGGCACACAGGGGGGACACAGCGGAACACAGCGGGACACAGCCGGGGACACTGCGGGACACAGCGGGGGACACAGAGGGGTACACAGCGGGACACAGCCAGGAACACAGCGCGGACACAGTGGGACACACCGGGACACAGCGTCAATACAGCGGGGACAGAGCGGGTCACAGCAGGGACACAGCGGGACACAGCGGGGGACACAGTGGGACACAGCAGGGACACAGCGGGACACAGCGGGACACAGCAGGGGACACAGCGGAACACAGCTTGGGACACAGCGAGGACAAAGCGGGACACAGCGGGACACAGCGGGGACACACCAGGGACACAGCAGGGACACAGCGGCGGACACAGCGGGGGACTCAGCGGGACACAACGGGGAACACAGCTGGGGACACAACGGGACACAGCAGTGGACACAGCAAGGACACAGCGGAACACAGAGGGGACACTGCGGGAACATAGAGGGACACAGCGGGATACCGAGCGGGACACAGCGGGATACCGAGCGGGACACAGCGGGGTCACAGAGTGGTACACAGCGGGACACAGCGGGAAACACAACGAGGTCACAGCGGGGGACAAAGCGGGACAACACGGGACACAGTGTGACACAGCGGGACA
>NW_012296823.1:0-4561 GCF_000151885.1 Dipodomys ordii
GTCGCGCTGTGTCACTTCTGTTTGCCACGGTGTGTCCCCGCTGTGTCCCCCTCTGTTTCCCCGCTGTGTCCCCATTGTGGCCAGGTGTGTCACTGCTGTCCCCCGCTCTGTCCCGTGCTTTGTCCCCACTATGTCCTGCTGTGTCCCGCTGTGTCCCGCTGTGTCCCATGCTGTGTCCCACTGTGTCCCATGCTGTGTCCCACTGTGTCCACCTCTGTGTCCCCACTGTGTCCCCCGCTGTGTCCCACTGTGTTCTGCTGTGTTCTGCTGTGTCCCCCGCTGTGTCCCGCTGTGTCCCGGTGTGTCCCAATGTGTCCCCGCTGTGTCCACCTCTGTGTCCCCGCTGTGTCCCGCTGTGTCCAGCTGTGTCCCCCGCTGTGTCTTCGATGTGTCCCACTATATCCAAGATGTGTCCCCTCTTTGTCCCCCGCTGTGTCCCGCTGTGTCCCCCGCGGTGCCGCGCTTTTTCCCCGCTGTGTCCCCCGCTGTGTCCCCCGCTTTGTCCGGCTGTGTCCCCCGCTATATCCTGCTGTGTATTGCTTTGTCCGCCGCTCTGTCCTGCTGTGTCCCCCGATGTGTCCCGCTGAGTCCTGCTGTGTCCCCTTCTGTGTCCCCGCTCTGTCCCGCTGTGTCCTCCGCTGTGTCCCCCGCTGTGTCCCGCTGTGTCCCCCAATGTGTCCCGCTGAGTCACACTGTGTCCCCCTCTGTGTTCCTGCTCTGTCCCGCTGTGTACCCCGCTGTGTCCCCGCTGTGTCCCCATTGTGCCCAGGTGTGTCCCCGCTTTCCCCCGCTATGTACCCATTATGTCCCGCTGTGTCCCACTGTATCCTCGCTGTGTACCCCGCTGTGTCTCCGCTGTGTCCCCTCTGTGTCCCCGCTGTGTCCCGCTGTGTCCCGCAGTGTCCTCGCTGTGTCCCGCTGTGTCCCGCTGTGTAACCCGCTGTGTCCCGCTGTGTATCCGCTGTGTCCCCGCTGTGTCCCGCTGTGACTCCGCTCTGTCCCGCTGTGTCCCTGCTGTGTTCCCGCTGTGTCACGCTGTGTCCCGGTGTGTCCCCGCATTGTCCCTGTTGTGTCCCCTGCTGTGTCCCGCTGTGTCCCCGCTGTCCCCCACTGTGTCCCCCACTGTGTCCCGCTGTGTCTCCCGCTGTGTCCCGCTGTGTGCCTGCTGTATCCCACTGTTTCCCTCGCTGTGTCCCCCGCTGTGTCTCGCTGTGTCCCCCGCTATGTCCCGCATTGTATCGCTTTCTCCGCCGCTGTGTCCCGCTTTGTAACCCGCTGTGTCCCGCTGTGTATCCGCTGTGTCCCCGCTGTGTCCCGCTGTGACTCCGCTCTATCTCGCTGTGTCACTGCTGTTTCCCCGCTGTGTCCCCGCTGTGTCCCCGTCTGTTTCCCCGCTGTGTCCCCATTGTGCCCAGGTGTGTCACCACTGTCCCCAGCTGTGTCCTCCGCTGTGTCCCCATTATGTCCTGCTGTGTCCCGCTGTGTCCGCGCTGTATCCCCCGCTGTGTCCCGCTGTGTCCCCGCTGTGTTCACCTCTGTGTCCCCGCTGTGTCCTGCTGTGTCCGGCTGTGTCCCCCGCTGTGTCCTCGCTGTGTCCTCCCTGTGTCCCCCGCTGTCTCCCGCTCTGTCCCCCACAGTGTCTCATGCTTTGTCTCCGCTGTGTCCCACTGCGTCCCGCTGTGTCCCGCTGTGTCCCCGACTGTGACCGTTTGTGTCTCCAGCTGTGTACCCCGCTGTGTAACGCTGTGTCCCCGCTGTATCAACGCTGTGTCCCGCTGGGTCCCGCTGTGTCCTCGCTGTGTTCCCCGTTGTGTCCCGCTGTGTCCCCCGCTGTGTCCCCCGCTGTGTCCTGCTGTGTCCCCCGCTGTGTCCCGTTGTGTCCCGCTTTGTCCCCCGCTGTGTCCCTGCTGTGTCCCTGCTGTGTCCCCAATGTGTCCCGCTGTGTCCCGCTGTGTCCTCGCTGTGTTTCATGCTGTGTTCCGCTGTGTCCCCCGCTGTGTCCCGCTGTGTCCCGCTTTGTACTGCTGTGTCCCCTGCTGAGTCCCGCTGTGTCCCAGCTGTTTCCCGCTGTGTCCCACATGTGTCCCCCGCTGTGTCCCGCTGTGTTCCCCGCTGTGTCACCCGCTGTGTCCCGCTGTGTCCCCCGCTGTGTCCCGCTGTGTCCGTGCTGTGTCCCGCTGTGTCACGCTGTGTTCCTGCTGTGACCCGCTGTGTCCCACTGTGTTCCCGCTGTGTCCACGCTCTGTCCCGCTGTGTACCCTCCTGTGTCCAGCTTTGTCCCCGCTGTGTCTTGCTTTGTCCCACTCTCTGTCCCCCGCTGTGTCCCGCTGTGTCCCCCGCTGTGTCCCCCGCTATGTCCCGCTGTGTCCACTGCAGTGTCCCCGCTGTGTCCCTCTGTTTCCAGCTGTGTCCCGCTGTGTCCTCGCTGTTTCCCATGCTGTGGTTTGCTGTGTCCTCCGCTGAGTCCCGCTGTGTCCCCGCTGTGTCCCAATATGTCCTCACTGTGTCCCGCGCTCTGTCCCGCTGTGTCTCCCCTGTGTATCCCGCTGTGTCACGCTGTGTCCCACTGTGTCCCCCCCTGTGTCCGCCGCTGTGTCCCGCTGTGTCCCCGCTGTGTCCCAATGTGTCCTCACTGTGTCCCCCTCTGTGTCCCGCCGTGTGTCCCCTGTGTATCCCGCTGTGTCCCGCTGTATACCCCTCTGTGTCCCCCGCTGTGTCCCTGATGTGACCCCGCTGTGTCCCGCTGTGTCCCGCTGTGTAATGCTGTGTCCCCCGCTGAGTCCCTGATGTGTCCCCGCTGTTTCCCGCTGTGTCCCACCTGTGTCCCCCGCTGTGTCCCACTGTGTCCCCCGCTGTGTCCCCCACTGTGTCCCGCTGAGTCCCCCGCTGTGTCCCGCTGTGTCTGCGCTGTGTCCCGCTGTGTCCCGCTGTGTCCCTGCTGTGACCCGCTGTGTCCCACTGTGTTCCCGCTGTGTCCACGCTGTGTCCCGCTGTGTACCCTCCTGTGTCCAGCTTTGTCCCCGCTGTGTCTCGCTTTGTCCCACTCTCTGTCCCCCACTGTGTTCCGCTGTGTTCCCGCAGGGTCACCGCTGTTTCCCGCTGTGTCCCGCTGTGTTCCGTGGTGTCCCGCTTTGTCCCCCGCTGTGTCCCCCGCTGAGTCCCCGCTGTGTCCCCGCTGTGTCCTGCTGTGTCCTCGCTGTGTCCCCCGCTGTCTCCCGCTCTGTCCCCCGCTGTGTCTCATGCTTTGACTCTGCTGTGTCCCACCGTGTCCTGCTGTGTCCCGCTGTGTCCCCCATTGTGACCCTTTGTGTCCCCAGCTGTGTACCCCGCTGTGTAATGCTGTGTCCCCGCTGTATCGACGCTGTGTACCGCTGGGTCCTGCTGTGTCCTCGCTGTGTGCCCCATTGTGTTCCTCTGTGTCCCTCGCTGTGGTCCCCGCTGTGTCCTGCTGCGTTCCCCGCTGTGTCCCGTTGTGTCCCGCTGTGTCCTTGCTGTGTCCCTGCTGTGTCCCTGCTGTGTCCTCGCTGTGTTCCTCTGCGTCACGCTGTGTCCTCGCTGTGTTTCACGCTGTGTACCGCTGTGTCCCCTGCTGTGTCCCGCTGAGTCCCGCTGTGTCCCGCTGTGTACTGCTGTGTCCCCCGCTAAGTCCCCGCTGTGTCCCAGCAGTGTCCCGCTGTGTCCCACCTGTGTCCCCCGCTGTGTCCCGCTGTGTCCCCCACTGTGTCCCCCGCTGTGTCCCGCTGTGTCCAATGCAGTGTCCCCGCTGTGTCCCTCTCTTTCCAGCTGTGTCCTGCTGTGTCCTCGCTGTTTCCCACGCTGTGGTCCGCTGTGTCCCCCGCTGAGTCTCGCTGTGTCCCCGCTGTGTCCCAATATGTCCTCACTGTGTTCCCCGCTATGTCCCGCTGTGTCTCCCCTGGTATCCCGCTGTGTCACCCTGTGTCCCCCGCTGTGTCCCGTAGTGTCCCGCTGTGTCCCCTGCTGTGTCCCTGCTGTGTCCCCACTGGGTCCCGCTATGTCCCGCTGTGTCCTCGCTGTGTCCCACTCTGTGTTCCGCTGTGTCCCCCTCTGTGTCCCGCTGAGTCCAGCGGTGTCCCCTCTGTGTCCACATGTGTCCTCGTTGTGTCCCCCGCTGTGTCCCCCGCTGTGTCCCGCTGTGTCTCTCCTGTGTCCCCCGCTGTGTCCGGCTGGGTCCCGCTGTGTCCCCCGCTGTGTCCCCCGCTGTGTCCCGCTGTGTCCCCCTCTGTGTCCTGCTGTGTCATCGCTGTGTCCCTCTCTGTCTCCCCTTTGTCCCCTGCTGTGTCACGTGTTGTCCAGCTTTGTCCCCCACTGTGTCCTCCGGTGAGTCGCCGCTGTGTCCTCGCTGTGTCCCCCACTGTGTCCCGCTGTGTCCCCCGCTGTGTCCCGCTGTGTCTACTGCTGTGTCCCCGCTGTGTCCCGCTGTGTCCCCGCTGTATCGACGCTGTGTCCCGCTGTGTACCCCTCTGTGTCCCCCGCTGTGTCCCGCTGTGTCCCCACGCTGAGTCCCTGATGTGTCCCCGCTGTGTCCCGCTGTGCCCCGCTA
>NW_012296824.1:0-4561 GCF_000151885.1 Dipodomys ordii
GGGACACCAGCGGGACCTCAGCAGGACACATGAGGGGACTCTGTGGGACCCCAGCGGAGGCCCCCAGTGGGGACACAGCGGGACACAGCGGGGACATAGCGGGGGTCACAGCGAGGACACAGCGGGACACAGAGGGGGACACAGCGAGGACACTCCGGTACACAGCGGGACACAGCAGTGACTCAGCAGATGACACAGCGGGACACAGCGGGGTACACAGCAGGGGGACACAACGGGACACAGCAGGGGACACAGAGAGGACACAGCGGGATACAGCAAGGGACACAGCGAGGACACAGTGGGACATAGTGGGGGACAAAGTGGTAGACAGCGGGGGACACAGCGAGGACACTGCAGGACATAGTGGGGTCACAGAGAGGACTCAGCAGGAGACACCTCGTGGGACAAAGCGGGACATCACGGGACACAGTGGGACACAGCGGGGACACTGTGGGGACACAGCGGGACAAAGTGGCGGACACAGCGGGACACAGCGGGGACACAGCGGGACTCAGCGGGGGACACAGCAGTACACATCGGGACACAGCGGGACACAGCGGGGGACACAGCGGGACACAGAGGGGGACACAGATGGGTACACAGCGGGACACAGCGGGGAACACAGCAAGGACACAGCGGGACACAGCGGGACATAGCGTCAAAACAGCGGGGACACAGCAGGACACAGCGGGGTACACAGCTGGGGACACAAACGGACACATAGGGGGACACAGCTTGGACACAGCGGAAAACAGTGTGGGACACAGCAAGGACACAGCGGGACACAGCGGGACACAGCGGGACACAGCAGTAGACACAGCGGGGGACACAGCGGGACACAACGGGACAGAGCGGGGGACAGCAAGACACAGCAGGGGACACAGCGGGACACAAGGGGGAATACAGCGAGCACACAGCACGACCCAGCAGGACACAGGGTCGAAACAGAGGGGACACAGCGGGACACAGCGGGGTACACAGCTGGGGACACAAAGGGACACAGTGGGGGACAAAGCGGGACACAGCTGGACACAGTGGGAAACAGCATGGACAAAGCGTGAGACACAGTGGGGGACACAGCGAGACACAGCAGGGGACACAGCGAGGACACAGCGGGACACAACGGGGGACACAGCGAGGACACAGCGGGACATAGCTTGGGAAACAGCGGGACACAACAGGGACACAGCAGTGGACACAGTGGGACACAGCACGGGACACAGCGGGACACAGCGGGGGACACAGCGGGGGCCACAGCAAAGGACAAAGCAGGGAACACAGCAAGGACCCAGCGGGACCCAGCAGGACACAGCATCGATACAGCGCGGGACAAAGCAGGACACAGAGGGACACAGCGGAGGACAGAGCGGGACATAGCAGGGGACAGAGCGGGACACAGCGGGGGACACAGGGAGGACACAGCGGGACACAGAGGAGACATAGCGGGGACTCAGCGGGGGACACAGCAAGGGACAAAGCGGGACACCACGGAACACAGCGGGACACAGCGGGACAGAGCGGGGCCACTGCGGGGACACAGCGGGACACAGCGAGACACAGCGAGGGACACAGCGGGGACACAGCGGGACACAGCGGGGACACAGCGAAGGACAGAGCGGGGGACACATTGGACACAAGGGGGAACACAGCGAGGACCCAGCGGGACACAGCGGGACACAGCGTCGATACAGCGGGGACACAGCGGGACACAGCGGGATAAACAGCTGGGGAAACAAAGGGACACAGTGGGGGACACAGCAGGACACAGTGGGACACAGCGTGGACAAAGCGTGAGACACAGCGGGGGACAGAGCGGAAGACAGCGTGGGACACAGCGAGGACACAGCGGGACACAGCGGTGACACAGCGGGGACTCAGCAGAGGACACAGCAGGGGATATAGCGGGACAATACGGAGCACAGCGGTACACAGCGTGAAACAGCGGTGCCCCTGCGGGGACACAGCGGGACACAGCCGGGGACACAGCGGGACACAGCGGGGGACACAGCGGAACACAGTGGAGGAGAGAATATGGGACACAGCGGGACACTGAGAGACACAGTGGGACACAGCGGGGACACAGGGAGGACACAGCGGGACACATCGGGGGACACAGCGGGACACAGTGGGGGACACAGGGAGGACACAGTGGGACACAGCGGGGACTCACTGGGCGACACAGAGGGGGACAAAGTGGGAAAACCAAGGGACACAGTGTGACACAGCGGGTCATAGTGGCGTACACAGCTGGGGACACAACGGGAAACATCGGGGGACACAGCGGGACCCAGCGGGACACAGCGTCAATACAGCAGGGACACAGCGGGACACAGCGGGGTACACAGCTGGGGACACAACGGGACACAGCAGGGGACACAGCGAGGACACAGCGGGACACAGCGGGAAACACAGCGAGGACACAGCGGGACACAGCATCGATACAGCGGGGACACAGCGGGACACAGCGGGGTACACAGCTGGGGACACAAAGGGACACATCGGGGGACACAGCGAGGTCACAGCGGAACACAGCGTGGGACACAGAGAGGACACAGCGGGACACAGCGTGACACAGCGGGACACAGCAGGGACACAGCAGTAGACACAGCGGGACACAGCGGGGGACACAGCGGAACACAGCGGGGGACACAGCGGGACACAGAGGGACACAGCGGGGGACACAGTGGAACACAGTTGGGGACAGAGCGTGGGACACACGGAGACACAGAGGGGACAAAGCTGGACACAGCGGGGTACACAGAGGGACACAGCAGGAACACAGTGGGGAAACAACATGACACAGCAGGACACAGCGGGACACAGCGGGGGACACAGTGGGACACAGTGGGGACACAGCGGGACACAGGGGGACACAGCGGGGGACACAGCGGAACACAGCGTGGGAGAAAGCGAGGACACAGCAGGAAACAGCGGGACACAGTGGCGACACAGCAGGGACACAGCAGGGACACAGCGGGGACACAGTGGGGGCACAGCGGGACACAGCGGGACACAGTGGGACACAGCGGGGACAAAGCGTGAGACACAGCGGGGTACAGAGCTGGAGACAGCGGGGGACACAGTCAGGACACAGGGGGACACAGCGTTGACACAGCGGGGTCTCAGCGGGGGACACAGCGGGAGACAAAGAGGGACACCACGGAACACAGCGGGACACAGCAGGAAACAGCAGTGACACTGCGGGGACACAGTGGGACACAGCGGGGGACACAGCGGGACACAGAGGGGGACAGAGCGGGACACAGTGGGGGACAGAGCGTGGGACACAGCGAGACACAGCGGGGACAAAGCTGGACACAGCGGGGTACACAGAGGGACACAGCGGGGACGCAGCGGGGAAACAGCGTGACACAGCAGGACACAGCGGGACACAGCGGGGGACACATCGAGG
This sequence comes from Dipodomys ordii, assembly GCF_000151885.1. Lineage (NCBI taxonomy): Eukaryota > Metazoa > Chordata > Mammalia > Rodentia > Heteromyidae > Dipodomys > Dipodomys ordii. The sequence goes on from NW_012296824.1 coordinate 3,413, forward strand.
ACACAGCGGCACACAGCGGGGGACACAGTGGGACATAGCGGGGAACACAGCGGGGGACACAGCGGGACACAGCGGGACACAGCGGGGAACACAGCGAGGACACAGCGGGACACAGCGGGAAACACTGCAAGGTCACAGCGGGGGACAAAACGGGACAACACGGGACACAGTGTGACAGAGTGGGACACATCGGGGACACTGCAGTGGCACAGCGGGACAAAGCGGGCGACACAGTGAGACACAGCGGGGGACACAGCGGGGGACAGCAGGGGACAGAGAGGGGACACAGCGGGACACAGCAGGGGACACAGAGGGGTACACAGCGGGACACAGCCGGAAACACAGCGCGGACAGAGCGGGACACACCGGGACACAGCGTCAATACAGCGGGGACAGAGAGGGTCACAGCAGGGACACAGCGGGACACAGCGGGACACAGCAGGGGACACAGCGGGACACAGCGGGGACACAGCGGGACACAGCGGGACACAGCGGGGGACACAGCGGAACACAGCGTGGGACACAGCGAGGACACAGCAGGACACAGCGGGACATAGCGGGGACAGAGCAGGACACAGTCGGACACAGCGGGACACAGCGGGGACACAGCGGGACACAGCGGGGGACCCAGCGAGGACATAGCGGGACACAGCGGGGGACACAGCGGGGGACACAGCGTGGACACAGCGGTGGACACAACGGGGGACACAGCGGGACACAGCGGGGAACACAGCGAGGACACAGCGGAACACAGCGTGGGACAAAGCGAGAACACAGCAATAAACATCGGGACACAGCGGCGACACAGCAGGGACACAGCAGGGACACAGCGGGGACACAGTGGGGGCACAGCGGGACACAGCGGGGCCAAAGCGTGAGACACAGCGGGGTACAGAGCTGGAGACAGCGGGGGACACAACCAGGACACAGGGGGACACAGCGTTGACACAGCGGGGTCTCAGCGGGGGACACAGCGGGAGACAAATAGGGACACCATGGAACACAGCGGGACACAGCAGGAAACAGCAGTGACACTGCGGGGACACAGTGGGACACAGCGGGGGACACAGCGGGACACAGAGGGGGACAGAGCGGGACACAGTGGGGGACAGAGCGTGGGACACAGCGAGACACAGCGGGGACAAAGCT
>NW_012296825.1:0-4560 GCF_000151885.1 Dipodomys ordii
CTATTTCTTCTGCGGCTCTTCCTTCTCCTACTTCTTCTTCTCCTTCTGCTTCTGCTTCTTCTGCTTCTCCTGCTTCTCCTTCTGCATCTTTCTGCTTCTGCTTCTCCTTCTGCTGCTTCTTCTGCTTGTTTCTCCTTCTGCTTCTCCTTCTGCTTCTTCTGCTTCTGCTTCTCCTTCTGCTTCTTCTGCTTCTCCTTCTGATTCTCCTTCTGCTTCTCCTTCTGTTTCTCCTTCTCGTTCTTCTGCTTTTCTTTCTGCTTCTCCTTCTGCTTCTTCTGTAACTGCTACTGCTTCTTCTGTTTCTTCTTCGTCTCCTTCTGCTTTTGATTCTCTTTCAGCTTCTGCTTCTCCTTCAGCTTCTCATTCTGCTTCTCCAGATTCTGCTTCTTCTGCTTCTCCTGCTTCCGCTTTTGCTTCAGGTTCTGCTTCTGCTTCTTCGGATTCTTATGCTTCTGCTTCTCCTGCTTCTGCTTCTTCTGCTTCCCCTCCTCTTTCTGCTTCTCCTTCTGTTTCTGCTTCTCCTGCTTCTGATTCTTCTGCTTTTCCTGCTTCTCTTTCTGCTTCTCCTTCTGCTTTTCCTTCTCCTTCTGCTTCTGCTCCTTCTCCTTCTTCTGTTTCTTCTTCTTCTGCTTCTCCCGCTTCTGCTTCTTCTGCTTCTCCTGCTTCTCGTTCTGCTTCTCTTCGTCAGCTTCTCTTTCTACTTCTGCTTCTGCTTCTTCGGATTCTGCTTCTTCTACTTCTTCTCTCCTTCTGCTTCTGCTTCTTCTCCTTCTCCTTCTGCATCTCCTTCTGCTTGTGCTTTTCCGTCTGCTTCTTCTTCTGCTTCTGCTTCTCCTTCTCCTTCTTCTGCTTCTCCGTCTGATTCTGCTTCTTCTGCCTTTCCTGATTCTCCTTCTGCTTCTCCTTCTTCTTCTCCTTCTGTTTCTCCTTCTCGTTCTTCTGCTATTCCTTCTGCTTCTCTTTCTGCTTCCGCATCTTCAGCTTCTTCTGCTACTGCTTCTGCTTCTTCTGTTTCTTCTGCTTCTCCTTCTGCTTTTGCTTCTCTTTCTGCTTCTGCTTCTCCTTCTGGTTCTCCTTCTTCTTCTCCAGATTCTGCTTCTTCTGCTTCTCCTTCCGCTTCAGGTTCTGCTTCTGCTTCTTCGGCTTCTTCTGCTTCTATTTCTGCTTCTCCTTCTGTTTCTGCTTCTCTTTCTGCTTCAGCTTCTTCTCCTTCTTCTATTTCTTCTGCTTATGCTTCTACTACTTCTCCTGCTTCTCCTTCTGTTTCTCTTTATTCTTATCCTTCTGCTTCTCCTTCTCCTTCACCTTCTTCTGCTTCTCCTTCTGCATCTTCTTCTGTTTCAATTTCTCCTTCTTCTGCTTTTCATTCTTCTTCTGCTTCTCCTGCTTCTGCTTCTTCTGCTTCTCGTGCTTCTCCTTCTCCTTCTCCTTCTCTTTCTGCTTCTGCTTATCCGACTGTTTCTCCTACTCCTAATCCTTCTCTTTCTCCTCCTTCTTCTTCTTCTGCTTTTCCTGCTTGTTCTTCTTCTGCTTCTTCTTCTTTTTCTGCTTTTTCAGTTTCTTCTGCTTCAGCTTCTGCTTCTCCTTCTGCTTCTGTTTCTCCTTCTGCTTCTGCTCTTCTCCTTCTTCTGTTTCTTCTGCTTCTGCTTCTCCTTCTTCTGCTTCTCCTACTTCTCCTTCTGCTTCTCCGTCTCATTCTCCTTCTCCTTCAATTTCTCCTTCTTGTGCTTCTCATTCTGCTTCTGCTTCTGCTTCTTCTGTTTCTCCTTCTGCTTCTCCTTCTGCTTCTCTTTCTGCTTCTAATTCTGCTTCTGCTCCTCCTACTCCTAATCCTTCTCTTTCTCCTTCTTATTCTTCTGCTTCTCGTTCTGCTTCTGCTTCTTCTGCTTGATCGGTATCTTCTGCTTCTGCTTTTCCAGCCTCTGATGCTTCTGCTTCTCCTTCAGGTTCTCCTTCTGCTTCTTCAGCTTCTTCTGTTTCTTCTGCTTCTGCTTCTCCTGCAACTGCTTCTTCTGCTTCTGTTTCTATTTCAGCTTCTCCTTCTGCTTCTGCTTCTCCTTCTGCTCCTTCTCCTTCTTCTGTTTCTTCTTCTTCTTCTTCTGCTTCTCCCGCTTCTGCTTCTTCTGCTTCTCCTGATTGTCCTTCTGCTTCTGCTTCTCCTTCTCCCTCTTTTGCTTCTCTTTCTGCTTCTGCTTCTTCTGATTCTCCAACTTCTCCTTCTGTTTCTGCTTCTCTTTCTGCTTCTGCATCTCCTTCTGCTTCACCTTCTGCTGCTCCTTCTCCTTCTTCTGTTTCTCCCTCTGCTTCTACTTCTGCTTCTTATGCTTCTTCTTTTTCTTCTGCTTCTGCTTCTCCTGCTTCTGCTTCTTATGCTTCTACTGCTTCTTCTTCTTCAGCTTCTAATTCTCTTTCTGCTTCTGCTTCTCCTGCTTGTTTTTCTGCTTCTTCTGCTGCTTCTCCTTCTGCTGCTTCTTTTACTACTCCTTGTGCTTCTCTTTTTGCTTCTCCTTCTGCTTCTGCTTCTTCTGTTTCTCCTGCCTGAATTTCTGGTTCTACTTCTTCTGCTGCTTCTCCTTCTGCTTCTGCTTCTCCTTCTTCTAATGTTTCTGCTTCTTCTGCTTCTTCTCTTTCGGCTTCTCCTGCTTCTGCTTCTTGTCCTTCTCCTGCATCTCTTTCTGCTTCTCATTCTGCTTCTGCTTCTCCTTCTGCTTCTCCTCCTTCTCCTTCTCCTACTTCTGCTTCTCCTTCAGCTTCTGATTCTTCTGCTTCTCCTGCTTCTCCTTCTGCATCTCCTTCTGCTTGTGTTGTCCTTATGCTTCTGCTTCTGCTTCTCCTTCTTTTGCTTCTCCTTTTGCTTCTGCTTCTTCTGCTTTTCCTGCTTCTCCTCCTGCTTCTGCTTCTTCTGCTTCTCCTGTTTCTCATTCTGCATCTTCTTCTGCTTCTCCTTCTGATTCTCCTTTTGCTTCTTCTTCTTCTGCTTTACCTGCGTCTCTTTCTGCTTCTCCTTCTGTTTCTCCTTCTGTTTCTCCTTCTCCTTCTTGTTCTTCTGCTTTTCCTTCTGCTTCTGCTACAACTGCTTCTGCTTCTACTTCTTCTGTTTCTTCTGCTTCTCCTTCTGCTTTTGATTCTCTTTCTGCTTCTGCTTCTCGTTCTGCTTCTTATTCTGCTTCTTCAGATTCTGCTTCTTCTGCTTCTCCTTCTGCTTCATGTTCTCCTTCTGCTTCTTCACATTCTTATGCTTCTGCTTCTCCTGCTTTTGCTTCTTCTGCTTTCCCTCCTTCTCTTCCTGCTTCTCCTTCTGTTTCTGCTTCTCCTTCTGCTTCTGCTTCTTGTCCTTCTTGTGTTTCTTCTGCTTCTGCTTCTCAAGTTTCTGCATCTCCTGCTTCTCCTTCTGCTGCTCTTTCTGCTTCTCCTGCTGCTTTTCCTCCTCCTGCTCCTTCTTCTGCTTCTCTTTCTGCTTCTCCTTCTGTTTCTCCTACTCCTTCTCTTTCTCGTTCTTCTGTTTTTCCTACTGCTTCTCCTTCTGCTTCTGCATCTTCTGCTTCTTCTGCTACTGCCTCTGCTTCTTCTGTTTCTTCTGCTTCCCCTTCTGCTTCTCCTTCTGCTTTTGCTTCTCCTTCTGCTTCTGCTTCTCCTTCTGCTTCTCCAGATTCTGCTTCTTCTGCTTCTCCTGCTTCTCCTTCTGCTTCAGGTTCTGCTTCTGCTTCTTCTGCTTCTGCTTCTCCTGCTGCTGCTTCTTCTGCTTCTCCTGCTTCTCTTTCTACTTTTCCTTCTGTTTTTGCTTCTCCTTCTGTTTCTTCTCCTTCCTATGTTTCTTCTGCTTCAGCTTCTCCTGCTTCTGCTTCTCCTGCTTCTCGTTGTGCTTCTCTTTCTGCTTCTCCTTCTCCTTCTTCTGCTTCTCCTTCTGCTTCTGCTTCTCCTTCTGCTTCTGCTTCTGCTTCAATTTCTCCTTCGGCTTCTCATTCTGCTTCTGCGTCTTCTGTTTCTTCTGCTTCTCCTGCTTCTGCTTCTCCTGCTTCTCCTACTTCTCGTGCTGCTTCTCTTTCTGCTTCTCTTTCTCCTTCTTCTGCTTCTCCTTCTGCTTCTGCTTCTCCTTCTGCTTCTGCTTCAATTTCTCCTTCTGCTTCTCATTCTGCTTCTGCGTCTTCTGTTTCTTCTGCTTCTCCTGCTTCTGCTTCTCCTGCTTCTCCTACTTCTCGTGCTGCTTCTCCTTCTGCGTCTCTTTCTGCTTCTGCTTATCCTTTTGCTTCTCCTACTCCTAAACCTTCTCTTTCGCCTTCTCCTTCTACTTCTTCTGCTTCTCCTGGTTCTCCTTCTGCATCTTCTTCTGCTTCTGCTTCTCCTTCTGCTGCTTCTTCTGCTTCTGCTTCTCCTTCTTCTGCTTCTCCCTCTGATTCTGTTTCTTATGCTTATTCTTTTCTTCTGCTTCTGCTTCTCCTGCTTCTGCTTCTTCTGCTTCTACTGCTTCTCCTTCTCCTTCTTCTTCTCCTTCTCCTTCTCCTTCTCTTCTTCTTCTTCTTCTTCTTCTTCTTCTTCTTCTTCTTCTTCTTCTTCTACATC
>NW_012296826.1:0-4560 GCF_000151885.1 Dipodomys ordii
ATCAAGCGAGGACCCCATTGGGATCTCAGTGGGGGTCTCAGCGGGGTCTCAGCGGGGGACACAGCAGTACACAGCGGGAACACAGCAGTGACACAGCTAGACAAAGCGGGTTACACAGCGGGACACACCGGGCACACAGCAGGGACACAGCAGGACACAGAGGGGGACACAGTGGTGACGGAGCAGAGGACACAGCGGGGACACAGCGAGGACCCACGGGGACACAGCGGGGACACAGCGGCACCCAGCAGGACACAGCGGGGCACACAGCGGGACACAGCGGGACACAGCTTGGGACACAGCGGGAACACAGCAGGACACAGCCGGGGACACAGCGAGGACACAGCGGGACACAGCGGGACACAGCGTGGGACAAAGCGGGAGATAGCAGGGGACACAGCGAGGATAAAGCGGGACACTGTGGCGACACATAGAGGACTCAGCGGGGGACTCAGTGGGGGACAGAGCGGGACATTGTGGGACCCAGCGGGGACAAAGCGTGAGACACAGCGGTGGACAGAGCGGGAGACAGAGTCGGACACAGCGAGGACACAGCGGGACACCGCAGGGACACAGAGGTGGCTCAGGGGGCCCACAGCGGGGGACAAAGCGGGACACCACGGAACACAACAGGACACAGCGTGAAACAGCGGTGAACCTGCGGGGACACAGCGGGACACATGGGGGACATAGCGGGACACAGCGGGGACACAGCGGGGACACTTCGGGACCCAGCAGGACACAGCGGGACACAGCGGGACACTGCGGGGCACAGCGGGGGACACAGCGGGACACAGCGGGGGACACAGGGAGGACACAGCGGAACACAGCATGGGACAAAGCGAGGACACAGCGGGAAACAGCGAGACACAGCGGGACCCAGCGGGGACCCAGCAGTGGACACAGCGGGACACATCGGGGGACAAAGCGAGACACCACGGAACACAGCAGGACACAGCGTGAAACAGCGGTGAACCTGCGGGGACACAGCAGGACACAGCGGGGGACACAGCGGGACACAACGGGACACAGCGGGGGACACAGCGGGACACAGCGGGGGACACAGCGGGACACAGCAGGGACACAGCAGGGACACAGCAGGTCACAGCGGGGGACACAGCGGGACACATCGCGACACAGCGGGGGACACAGCAGGGACATAGTGGGATACACTAGGACACAGCGTGGGACAAAGCGGGAGACAGCGGAGGACACAGCGAGGACACAGCTGGACACAGCGGGGACACAGAGGGGACTCAGCAGGGGACATAGAGGGGAAAAAGCGGGACACCATGGAACACAGTAGGACACAGCGGGACACAGCGGGGACACTGCGGGACACAGCCGGGGGACACAGCGGTGGACAGCGGGGGAAAGAGAAGGGACACAGTGGGACACAGAGGGGACACAGATGGACACAGAAGGGTACACAGCGGGGCACAGCGGACACACAACAGGGACAGAGCTGGACACAGAGGGACACAGAGGTGACAGAGCGTGACACAGCGTGACAGAGCGTGACACAGCAGGGGACTCAGCGGGACACAGCGGGGGACACAGGGAAGACACAGCTGGACACTGAGGGAGACAGAGCGAGGACACAGCCGGACACAGCAAAACACAGCGTGACACAGTGGGGACACAGTAGGGGACACAGCGGGACACAGCGGGGGACACAGAGGGACACAGCGGGGTACACAGCAGGCACAAAGCGGGACACAGCGGGGGACACAGCGAGGACAAAGCGGGACTCAGCGGTGACACAGCGGGAAACAGCTGGGGACACTGCGGGACACAGCGGGACACAGCGGGGACACAGCAAGGACACAGCGGGGGACACAGCAGGACACAGCCGGATACAGCCGGGGACACAGCAGGACACAGCGAGAGACACAGCGGGATACAGTGGGGAACACAGAGAGAGACACAGCAGAACCCAGCGGGACACATCGACGATACAGCGGGGACACAGCGGGACACAGCGGGGTACACAGCTGTTGACACAACGGGACACAGTGGGGGACCCAGCGGGACCCAGCGGGACCCAGCAGGACACAGCAGGACCCAGCGGGGAAACAGCGGGGACACAGTGGGACACAGCGAGGACACAGCGGGACACAGCGGGACACTGCGGGGCACAGCGGGGGACACAGCTGGACACAGCGGGGGACACAGGGAGGACAGAGGGGAACACAGCATGGGAAAGAGCGAGGACACAGCGGGAAACAGCGAGACACAGCGGGACCCAGCGGGGACCCAGCAGTGGACACAGCGGGACACAGCGGGGGGACAAAGCGGGACACCACGGAACACAGCAGGACACAGCGTGAAACAGCGGTGAACCTGCATGGACACAGCAGGACACAGCGGGGGACACAGCGGGACTCAGCGGGACACAGCGGGGGACACAGCCGGACACAGCATGGACACAGCGGGGGACACAGCGGGACACAGCGGGACACAGCGGGGGAACACAGCAGGGACACAGTGGGACACAGTAGGACACAGCGTGGGACAAAGCAGGAGTCAGCGGAGGACACAGCGTGGACACAGCTGGACACAGCCGGGACACAGAGGGGACTCAGCAGGGGACATAGAGGGAAAAAAGCGGGACACCACGGGACACAGTAGGACACAGCGGGACACAGAGGGGACACTGCGGGACACAGCCAGGGGACACAGCGCTGGACAGCGGGGGACAGAGAAGGGACACAGCGGGACACAGAGGGGACACAGCTGGACACAGAAGGGTACACAGCGGGACACAGCGGACACACAGCGGGGACAGAGATGGACACAGAGGGACACAGAAGGGACAGAGCGTGACACAGCTGGACACTGAGGGAGACAGAGCGAGGACACAGCCGGACACAGCGAAACACAGCGTGACACAGTGGGGACACAGCAGGGGACACAGCGGGGGACACAGCGGGACACAGCGGGACACAGCGGGGACAAAGCGGGACACAGCGGGGGACACAGCGAGGACACAGCGGGACACAGCGGTGACAAAGCGGGACACAGCGGGGGACACAGCGAGGACACAGCGGGACACAGCGGTGACAAAGCGGGACACAGCGGGGGACACAGCGGGACACAGCGTCGATAGAGCGGGGACAGAGCAGGACACAGCGGTGACACAGCGGGACTCAACGGGGACACTGCGGGACCCAGCGGGACCCAGCGGGGACACAGCAAGGACACAGCGGGGGACACAGCGGGACACAGCGGGATACAGCGGGGGACACAGCGAGGGACACAGCGGGGGACACAGTGGGGAACACAGAGAGGACACAGCAGGACCCAGCGGGACACAGCGTCGATACAGCAGGGACACAGCGGGACACAGCGGGGTCACTGCGGGACACAGTGGGGGACAAAGGGGGACACAGCGGGATACAGCGGGGACGCAGCGGGACACAGGGGGACACGGCAGGGGACACAGCAGGACACAGAGGGGGACACAGTGGGGGAAACAGCTGGACACAGCGGGGAACACAGCGACGACACATTGGGACACAGCGGGACACAGCGTCGATACAGCGGAGACACAGCGTTACACAGCATGGTACAAAGCTGTGGACACAACGGGACACAGTGGGGGCACAGCGGGACACAGCGGGATGCAGTGGGACACAGCGGGGACAAAGCATGAGACACAGCAGGGGACAGAGCTGGAGACAGCGGGGACAGAGCGGGGACACAGCGGGACACAGCGAGGACACAGCGGGACAGAGCGGGACACTGCAGGGCACAGCGGGCGACACAGCGGGACACAGCGGGGGACACAGCGAGGAGACAGCGGAACACAGAGTTGGACACAGTGAGGACACAGCCGGACACAGCGGGACACAGCCGGGACCCAGCAGTGGACACAGCAGTGGTCACAGCGGGACACAGCGGGGGACACAGCGGGACACAGCGGGGGACACATGGAGGACTCAGCGGGACAAAGCGGGGACACAGCGGCGACTCACCGGGGGACACAGCGGGGGACAAAGCAGGACACCACAGAACACAGTGGGAAACAGCGGGACACAGCGGGGAAACTGCGGGGACACAGGGGGACAAAGCGTGGGACACATAGGGACACAGCGGGGGAGACAGCGGGACACAGTGGGACATAGCCGGGGACACAGGGGGGACACAGCGGGACCAAGCGGGACACAGCGTCGATACAGCGGGGACACAGCAGGACACAGCGGGGGACACAGCGAGGACACAGCAGAACACAGCGTGGGAAACAGCGAGGACACATTGGAACACAGCGGGGACCCAGCGGGACCCAGCGCGGGACACAGCGTGGACACATTGGGACACAGCGGGGATACAGCGGGACTCAGTGGGGGACACAACAGTACACAGCGGGACACAGCGGGGGACACAGAGGGGGACACAGAGGGGTAAACAGCAGGACACAGCGGGGAACACAGCGAGGACACAGCGGGACCAAGAGGGATACAACGTCGATACAGCGGGGACACAGCGGGACACAGCGGGGTACACAGCTGGGGACACAACGGGACACAGCGGGGGACACAGCGAGGACACATCAGAACA
>NW_012296827.1:0-4560 GCF_000151885.1 Dipodomys ordii
TAGCAGGACAAAGCGGGACACAGCGGGACACAGCGGGAGATAGCAGAACACTGCGGAACACAGCGGGACACAGCAGGGACACAGCAGTGGAACAGCGGGACACAGCGGGGGACACAGGAGGGACACAGCGGGACACAGTGGGGAATACAGCAAGGACACATTGGGACACAGCGGGGACACAGCGGGACTCAGCAGGGTCACAGCGGGACACAGCGGGACACAAAGGGGACACAGCAGGGGACACAGCGGGGACACAGCGGGGGACACAGCGTGACACAGCGTGGGACACAGCATGACACAGCGTGGGACACAGGGGGTACAAAGCGGGACACAACGGGGGACACAGCAAGGACACAGAATGACACAGCAGGGACACAGCGGGACTCAGCGGGGGACACAGAGGGACACAGCGGGGGACAGAACGGGGGACAGAGCGGGAGACAGAGGCAGACACAATGAAGACACAGCGGGACACAGCGGGGGACACAGCAGGACACAGCGTGGGACACAGGGGGTACAAAGCGGGACACAGCGGGGGACACAGCAAGGACACAGAGTGACACAGCAGGGACACAGCGGGACTCAGCGGGGGACAAAGCGGGACACAGCGGGACACAGCGGGGACGCAGCAGGGACACAGCGGGGGACAGAACGGGGGACAGAGTGAAGACACAGCGGGACACAGCAGGGGACACAGCGTGGTACACAGCAGGTGACACAGCGGGACACAGCGGGAGACACAGCGTGACATAGCTGGACACAGCTGGGGACACAGCGGTGACACAGTGGGACTCAGAGTGGGACACAGCGAGGACACAGCCGGACACAGCGGGACACAGCGGGGGACAAAGCGGGAGACAGCGGTGGACACAGCGAGGACACAGCGGGTCACAGCAGGGACACAGCGGGACACAGCGGGGCACACAGCGACGACACAGCGGGACACAGCGGGGGACACAGCAGGGGACACCGCGGGACACAGCGGGACACAGAGGTGGACACAGCGGGACACAGTGGGACACAGCAGGGGACACAGTGGGACAGAGCAGGGGATACAGCAGAGGACACAGAGGGACACAGCGGGACACAGCAGGGGACACATGGGGGACACAGCGGGACACAGCATGGGACACAGCGAGGACACATTGGGACACATCGGGGACACAGCGGGACTCAGTTGGGGACAAAGCAGTACACAACGGGACACAGCGGGGCACAGCAAGGACACAGCGGGGGACAGAGCGGGACACAGCAGGAAACAGCGGGGGACACAGCGGGAAACAGCGGGGGACACAGAGGGGTACACAGCGGGACACAGTGGGGGACAAAGCAGGACACTACCGGGGAAACAGCGAGGACACTGCGGGACACTGCGGGAGACACAGCGCGGACACAGCGGGAAAATGCAGAACACAGCGGGACACAGCGGGACACTGCGGGGCACAGCAGGAACACAGCGGGGGACAGAGCGGGACACAGCGGGACACAGCGGGTGACACAGCGGGACACAGCGGGACACAGCGGGAGACACAGCGGGACATAGCTGGACACAGCTGGGGACACAGCGGTGACACAGTGGGACAGAGAGTGGGATACAGCGAGGACACAGCGGGACACAGCGGGACACAGTGGGGGACAAAGCGGGAGACAGCGGTGGACACAGCGAGGACACAGCGGGTCACAGCAGGGACACAGCGGGACACAGCGGGGCACACAGCGACGACAGAGCGGGACACAGAGGGGGACACAACAGGGGACACAGCGGGACACACCGGGACACAGCGGTGGACACAGCGGGACACAGCGGGACACAGCGGGGGACACAGTGGGACAGAGCAGGGGACACAGCAGAGGACACAGAGGGACACAGCAGGACACAGCGGGGGACACAGGTGGGACACAGCGGGACACAGCATGGGACACAGCGAGGACACATTGGGACACATCGGGGACACAGCGGGACTCAGTTGGGGACAAAGCAGTACACAACGGGACACAGCGGGGCACAGCAGGGACACCGCGGGGGACAGAGCGGGACACAGCAGGACACAGCGGGGGACAAAGCAGGACACTACCGGGGACACAGTGAGGACACTGCGGGACACTGCGGGGGACACAGTGAGGACACAGCGGGTCACAGCAGGGACACAGCACGGCACAGCGGGGCACACAGCGACGACACAGCGGGACACAGCGGGGGACACAGCAGGGGACACAGCGGGACACAGCAGGGGACACAGTGGGACACAGCGCGACACAGCGGGGAAACAGCGGGACTCAGATGGGGACAAAGCAGTGCACAGCGGGACACAGCGGGGCACAGCAGGGACACAGTGGGGGACAGAGCGCGGCACAGCAGGAAACAGCGGGAGACACAGCAGGACACAGGGGGGGACACAGAGGGGTACACAGCGGGACACATGGGGGACACAGTGGGAAAGAGCAGGGGACACAGCAGAGGACACAGAGGGACACAGCGGTACAGAGCGGGGGACACAGGGGAGACACAGCGGGACACAGCGGGGGACACAGCGAGGACACATTGGGACACATCGGGGACACAGCGGGACTCAGCGGAGGACACAGAAGTACACAGCGGGACACAGCGGGACACAGCGGTGCACAGCAGGAACACAGCGGGGGACAGAGCGGGACACAGCGGGACACAGCGGGTGACACAGCGGGACACAGTGGGACACAGCGGGAGACACAGCGGGACATAGCTGGACACAGCTGGGGACAGAGCGGTGACACAGTGGGACAGAGAGTGGGATACAGCGAGGACACAGCGGGACACAGCGGGACAGAGCAGGGGACAAAGCGGGAGACAGCGGTGGACACAGCGAGGACACAGCGGGTCACAGCAGGGACACAGCGGGACACAGCGGGGCACACAGCGACGACACAGCGGGACACAGCGGGGGACACAGCAGGGGACACAGCGGGACACACCGGGACACAGCGGTGGACACAGCGGGACACAGCGGGACACAGCGGGGGACACAGTGGGACACAGCAGGGGACACAGCAGAGGACACAGAGGGACACAGCAGGACACAGCGGTGGACACAGGTGGGACACAGCGGGACACAGCATGGGACACAGCGAGGACACATTGGGACACATCGGGGACTCAGCGGAACTCAGTTGGGGACAAAGCAGTACACAGCGGGACACAGCGGGGCACAGCAGGGACACAGCGGGGGACAGAGCGGGACACAGCAGGAAACAGCGGGGGACACAGCGGGACACAGCGGGGGACACAGAGGGGTACACAGCGGGACACAGCGGGGGACAAAGCAGGACACTACCGGGGACACAGCGAGGACACTGCGGGATACTGCGGGAGACACAGCGCGGACACAGCGGGACACTGCGGAACACAGCGGGACACAGCAAGGGACACGGGGGGACAAAGCGGGACACAGCGGGGGACACAGCGACGACAAAGCGGGACACAGCGGCGACACAGCGGGACTCAGCAGGGTCACAGCGGGACACAGCGGGACACAGCGGGGGACATAGGGGGTACAAAGCGGGACAGAGCGGGATACACAGCGAGGACACAGCAGGACACAGCGGGGACACAGCGGGACACAGTGGGGGACACAGTGGGAAAGAGCAGGGGCACAGCAGAGGACACAGAGGGACACAGCAGTACAGAGCGGGGGACACAGGGGAGACACAGCGGGACACAGCGGGGGACACAGAGAGGACACATTGGGACACATCGGGGACACAGCGGGACTCAGCGGGGGACACAGCAGTACACAGCGGGACACAGCGGGGCACAGGAGGCACACAGCGGGGGACAGAGCGGGACACAGCTGGAAACAGCGGGGGACACAGCGGGACACAGGGGGGACACAGCGGGGTACACATCGGGACACAGCGGGGACAAAGCAGTACACAGCGAGGACACAGCGGGACACAGCAGGGACACAGCAGGGGACACAGCGGGACACAGCAGGGGACACGGGGGGACAAAGCGGGACACAGCGGGGGACACAAGGACGACAAAGCGGGACACAGTGGGGACACAGCGGGACTCAGCAGGGTCACAGCGTGACACAGCGGGACACAGCGGGGGACACAGGGGGTACAAAGCTGGACAGAGCGGGATACACAGCGAGGACACAGCGGGACACAGCGGGGACACAGCGGGACTCAGCGGGGGACACAGCGGGACACAACGGGGGACACAGTGGGACAGAGCAGGGGATACAGCAGGGGACACAGAGGGACACAACGGGACACAGTGTGGGACAGAGGTTTGACACAGTGGGACACAGCATGGGACACAGAGAGGACACAGCGGGACACAGCGGGACACAGCGTGGGACAAAGCGGGAGACAGCGGGGGACACAGCGAGGACAAAGCAGGTCACAGCGGGGACATAGCAGGACACAGCGGGGGACACAGTGACGACACAGCGGGACACAGTGGGGGACACAGCAGGGGACACAGCGGGACACAGCGGGACACAGCGGGACACAGCGGTGGACACAGCAGAACACAGCGGGAAACAGCGGGAGACACAGTGGGATAGATCAGGGTGA
>NW_012296828.1:0-4560 GCF_000151885.1 Dipodomys ordii
TCTCTCTCTCTCTCTCTCTCTCTCTCTCTCTCTCTCTCTCTCATCATCATCTCTCATCTCATCATCATCGTCATCATCATCTCATCATCATCATCATCTCATCATCATCATCATCATCATCATCATCATCATCATCATCTTCTCTTTCGTCTGCTTCTGCTTTTCCTGCTTCTACTGCTTCTCTTTCTACTTCTCTTTCTGCTTGTCATTCTGCTTCTGCTTATCCTTCTGCTTCTCCTATTGCTTCTGCTGCCCTTCCTTCTCCTTCTCCTTCTCCTACTTCTCCTTCTCCTTCGGCTTCTGCTTCTTTTCCTTCTCCTGCTTCTCCTTCTGCATCTTCTTCTGCTTCTGCTTCTCCTGCTGCTGCTTCTTCTGCTTCTGCTTCTCCTTCTTCTGCTTCTCCTTTTGATTCTCCTTCTACTTCTCTTTCTGCTGCTCCTTCTCTTCTTCTGCTTCTCCCTCTGATTCTTCTTCTTATGCTTATTCTTTTTCTACTGCTTCTGCTTCTCCTGCTTCTGCTTCTTCTGCTTCTACTGCTTCTCCTGATGCTTCTCCTTATGCTTCTTCTTCTTCTTCTTCTTCTTCTTCTTCTTCTTCTTCTTCTTCTTCTTCTTCTTCTTCTTCTGTTTTTTCTGCTTCTGCTTTTCCTGCTTCTTCTTCTTCTACTGCTTCTCTTTCTGCTTCTCATTCTGCTTCTGCTTCTCCTTCTGCTTCTCCTATTGATTCTGTTGCCCTTCCTTCTCCTTCTCCTTCTCCTACTTCTGCTTCTCCTTCTGCTTCTGCTTCTTCTGCTTCTCCTGCTTCTCCTTATGTATCTTCTTCTGCTTCTGCTTCTCCTTCTGCTGCTTCTTCTGCTTCTGTTTCTTCTTCTGCTTCTCCTTCTGCTTCTTCTGCTTCTCCTTCTGATTCTCCTTCTGCTTCTCCTTCTGTTTCTCCTTCTCGTTCTTCTGCTGTTCCTTCTGCTTCTCTTTCTGCTTCTGCATCTTCAGCTTCTTCTACTACTGCTTCTGCTTCTTCTGTTTCTTCTGCTTCTCCTTCTGCTTTTGCTTCTCTTTCTGCTTCTGCTTCTCCTTCTGGTTCTCCTTCTTCTCCAGATTCTTCTTCTTCTGCTTCTCCAGCTTCTCCTTCTGCTTCAGGTTCTCCTTTTGCTTCTTCGGCTTCTTCTGCTTCTATTTCTGCTTCTCCTTCTGTTTCTGCTTCTCTTTCTGCTTCTGCTTCTTCTCCTTCTTCTATTTCTTCTGATTCTGCTTCTCCTGCTTCTGCTTCTCCTGCTTCTCCTTCTGTTTCTTCTTTATGCTTCTCCTTCTGCTTCTCCTTCTTCTGCTTCTACTATTGCTTCTGCTTCTCCTTCTGCATCTTCTTCTGTTTCAATTTCTCCATCTTCTGCCTTTCATTATGCTTCTGCTTCTCCTGCTTCGGCTCCTTCTGCTTCTCCTGCTTCTCCTTCTCCTTCTCTTTCTGCTTCTGCTTATCCTTCTGTTTCTCCTATGCCTAATCCTTCTCTTTCTCCTTCTTCTTCTTCTGCTTTTCCTGCTGCTTCTTCTTCTGCTTTTCCTGCTGCTTCTTCTTCTGCTTCTTCTGCTTTTTCTGTTTCTTCTTCTTCTGCTTCAGCTTCTGCTTCTTCTGCTTCTCCTTCTGCTTCTGCTTCTCCTTCTCCTTCTGCTTCTGCTCTTCTCCTTTTTCTGTTTCTTCTGCTTCTGCTTCTCCTGCTTCTTCTTCTTCTGCTTCTCCTACTTCTCCTTCTGCTTCTCCGTCTCATTCTCCTTCTCCTTCAATTTCTCCTTCTTGTGCTTCTCATTCTTCTTCTGCTTCTGCTTCTCCTGCTTCTGCTTCTTCTGTTTCTCCTTCTGCTTCTCCTTCTGCTTCTCTTTCTGCTTCTTATTCTGCTTCTGCTCCTCCTACTCCTAATCCTTCTCTTTCTCCTTCTTCTTCTTCTGCTTCTCGTTCTGCTTCTGCTTCTTCTGCTTGTTCTGTTTCTTCTGCTTCTGCTTTTCCAGCTTCTCCTACTTCTGCTTCTCCTTCTGCTTCAGGTTCTCCTTCTGGTTCTTGGGCTTCTTCTGTTTCTTCTGCTTCTGCTTCTCCTGCTACTGCTTCTTCTGCTTCTCTTTCTGCTTCTCCTTCTGCTTCTGCTTCTCCTTCTGCTCCTTCTCCTTCTTCTGTTTCTTCTTCTTCTGCTGCTGCTTCTCCCACTTCTGCTTCTTCTGCTTCTCCTGCTTGTCCTTCTCCTTCTGCTTCTCCTTCTCCTTCTTCTGCTTCTCTTTCTGCTTCTGCTTCTGCTTCTTCTGATTCTCCAACTTCTCCTTCTTCTTCTCCTTCTGTTTCTGCTTCTCTTTCTGCTTCTGCATCTCCTTCTGCTTCACCTTCTGCTGTTCCTTCTCCTTCTTCTGTTTCTCACTCTGCTTCTGCTTCTTATGCTTCTTCTTCTTCTTCTGGTTCTGCTTCTCCTGCTGCTGCTTCTTATGCTTCTACTGCTTCTTCTTCTGCTGCTGCTTCTTCTGCTTCTACTTCTCTTTCTGCTTCTGCTTCTCCTGCTTGTTTTTCTGCTTCTTCTGCTGGTTCTCCTTCTGCTGGTTCTTCTACTTCTTCTTCTGCTTCTCTTTTTGCTTCTCTTTTTGCTTCTCCTTCTGCTTCTGCTTCTTCTGTTTCTCCTGCCTGAATTTCTGGTTCTACTTCTTCTGCTGCTTCTCCTTCTGCTTCTGCTTCTACTTCTGCTTCTGTTTCTGCTTCTTCTGCTTCTTCTCTTTCGGCTTCTCCTGCTTCTGCTTCTTGTGCTTCTCCTGCTTCTCTTTCTGCTCCTCATTCCGCTTCTGCTTCTCCTTCTGCTTCTGCTTCTCCTCCTTCTCCTTCTCCTACTTCTGCTTCTCCTTCAGCTTCTGCTTCTTCTGTTTCTCCTGCTTCTCCTTCTGCATCTCCTTCTGCTTGTGCTTGTCCTTATGCTTCTTCTTCTGCTTCTGTTTCTCCTTCTCCTTCTCCTTCTTTTGCTTCTCCCTTTGCTTCTTCTTCTTCTGCTTAACCTGCTTGTATTTCTGCTTCTCCTTCTGCTTCTCCTTCTGCTTCTCCTTCTGTTTCTCCTTCTCCTTCTCATTCTTCTGCTATTTATTGTGCTTCTTTTTCTGCTTCTACATCTTCAGTTTCTACTGCTACTCTTTCTGTTTCTTCTGTTTCTTCTACTTCTCCTTCTGCTTCTCCTTCTGCTTTTGCTTCTCTTTCTGCTTCTGCTTCTCCTTCTGCTCCTTCTCCTTCTTCTCTTTCTTCTTCTTCTTCTTCTTCTTCTTCTTCTTCTTCTTCTTCTTCTTCTTCTTCTTCTTCTTCTTCTTCTTCTATTTCTTCTTCTTCTTCTTCTTCTTCTTCTTCTTCTTCTTCTTCTTCTTCTTCTTCTATTTCTTCTTCTTCTTCTTCTTCTTCTTCTTCTTCTTCTTCTTCTTCTTCTTCTTCTTCTTCTTCTTCTTCTTCTTCTTCTTCTTCTTCTTCTTCTTCTTCTTCTGCTTCTGCTTCTGCTTCTGCTTCTTCTGCTTCTCCCGCTTCTGCTTCTTTTGCTTCTCCTCCCTTTCCTCTGCTTCTGCTTTTTCTTCTCCTTCTTCTGCTTCCCTTTCTGGTTCTGCTTCTGCTTCTTCTGATTCTCCAACTTCTCCTTCTTCTTCTCCTTCTGTTTCTGCTTCTCTTTCTGTTTCTGCATCTCCTTCTGCTTCACCTTCTGCTGCTCCTTCTTCTGTTTCTCCCTCTGCTTCTGCTTCTTATGCTTCTTCTTTCTCTTCTGATTCTGCTTCTCCTGCTTCTGCTTCTTATGCTTCTACTGCTTCTTCTTCTGCTTCTCCTTCTTCTGCTTCTACTTCTCTTTCTATTTCTGCTTTTCCTGCTTGTTTTTCTGCTTCTTCTGCTGCTTCTCCTTCTGCTGCTTGTTCTACTTCTCCTTCTTCTTCTCTTTTTGCTTCTCCTTCTGCTTCTGCTTCTTCTGTTTCTCCTGCCTGAATTTCTGGTTCTACTTCTTCTGCTGCTTCTCTTTCTGTTTCTGCTTATACTTCTGCTTCTGTCTCTGCTTCTTCTCTTTCGGCTTCTCTTGCTTCTGCTTCTTGTGCTTCTCCTGCTTCTCTTTCTGCTTCTCATTCCGCTTCTGCTTCTCTTTCTGCTTCTGATTCTCCTCCTTCTCCTTCTTCTGCTTCTCCTTTAACTTCTGCTTCTTCTGCTTCTCCTGCTTCTCCTTCTGCATCTCCTTCTGCTTGTGCTTGTCCTTATGCTTCTTCTGCTTCTGCTTCTCCTTCTCCTTCTTTTGCTTCTCCTTTTGCTTCTGCTTCTTCTGCTTTTCCTGCTTCTCCTTCTGCTTCTGCTTCTCCTTCTGCATCTTATTCTGCTTCTGTTTCTCCTTCTCCTTCTTCTGCGTCTCCTTCTGATTCTCCTTCTGCTTCTTTTTCTTCTGCTTTACATGCTTCTCTTTCTGCTTCTCCTTCTGTTTCTCCTTCTCCTTCTTGTTCTTCTGCTTTTCCTTCTGCTTCTCCTTCTGCTTCTGCTACAACGGCTACTGCTTCTACTTCTTTTGTTTCTTCTGCTTCTCCTTCTGCTTTT
>NW_012296829.1:0-2465 GCF_000151885.1 Dipodomys ordii
GTGTCCTCGATGTGTCCCCCGCTGTGTCCCGCTCTGTCCCCTGCTGTGTCCCGCTGTGTCCTGCTGTGTCCCCTGCTGTGTCCCGCTGTATCCCCGCAGTGTCCGCGCTGTGTCCCGCTGTGTCCCACTGTGTTCCGTGGTGTCCTGTTTGTCCCCCGCTGTGTCCCCCGCTGAGTCCCCGCTGTGTCCCCGCTGTGTCCTGCTGTGTCCTCGCAGTGTCCCCCGCTGTGTCCTGCTCTGTTACTCGCTGTGTTTCCCGCTTTGTCCCCGCTGTGTCCTGCTGTGTCCCGCTGTGTCCCGCTGTGTCCCCCACTATGTCCCGTTGTTTCCCCAGCTGTGTACCTTGCTGTGTCCCGCTGTGTCCTCTCTGTATGGTCGCTGTGTCCCGCTGGGTCCCGTGTGTCCACTCTGTGTTCCCCGCAGTGTCCAGCTGTGTCCCCCGCTGTGACCCTCGCTGTGTCCCGCTGTGTCCCCCGCTGTGTCCCGCTGTGTCCCCCGCTGTGTCCTTGCTGTGTCCCCACTATGTCCCGCTGTGTCCTCTGCTGTGTCTCGCGCTCTGTCCCACTGTGTCCCCCGCTCTGTCCCGCTGTTTCCTGTTGCGTCCCGCTGTATCCCTCTGTGTCCCTCTGTGTCCTCACTGTGTCCCCGCTGAGTCCCGCTGTGTACCCCGCTGTGTCCAGCTGTGTCCCGCTGTGTTCCCCGCTGTGTCCTCCGTTGTGTCCCGCTGTGTCCCCTACTGTGTCTTCGGGTGTGTCCCTCTGTGTCCCCCGCTGTGTCCTGCTGTGTCCCGCTGTGTCCAGTTGTTTTCTCGCTGTGTCCCTCTGTGTCCCGTTGTGTCCTCGCTGTGTCCCCGCTGTGTCCCCGCTATGTCCCCTGCTGTGTCCCCGTGGTGTCCCCGCTGTGTCAGTCTGTGTCCCGCTGTGTCCTCGCTGTGTCCTCCGCTGTGTCCCGCTGTGTCCTCCACTGTGTCTCGCTCTGTGTCCCACTGTGTCCCCCGCTGTGTCCCGCTGTGTCCCCCTCTGTATCCCCCGCTGTGTCCCCCGCTGTGTCCCGCTGTGTCCCGCTGTGTCACCCGCTGTATCCCCCTGTGTTCCCGCTGTGTCCAACTGTGTCCTGCTATGTCCCCGCTGTGTCCCGCTGTGTCCCCCTGTGTCCCCTCTGTCCATCGTTGTGTCCCGCTGTGTCCCTGCTGTGTCCCGCTGTGTCCCGCTGTGTCACCCGCTGTGTCCACACTGTGTCCCGCTATGTCCCCGCTGTGTCCCCCGCTGTGTCCCTGCTGTGTCCCAGCTGTGTCCCGCTGTGTCCCGCTGTGTCCTGCTGTGTCCCGCTGTGACCCTGCTGTGTCCCCTGCTGTGTCCCTGCTGTGTCCCGCTGTGTTCCGCTGTGTCACGCTGTGTCCTTGTTGTGTCTCCCGCAGTGTCCTGCTGTGTCCTCGCTGTGTCCCCCGCTGTGTCCTGCTTTGTCCGCCCCTGTGTCCGGCTGTGTACCCCTCTGTGTCCCCTGCTTAATCCGCTGTGTCCCCTACTGTGTCCCGCTGTGTCCCGCTGTGTCCCCCGCTGTGTCCCTGCTGTGTCCCCACTGTGTCCTGCTGTGTCTCTGGCTGTGACCCGCTGTGTCCTGCTGTGTCCCCCACTGTGTCCCGCTGTGTCCCCCTGTGTCCCCTCTGTGTCCATCGTTGTGTCCCGCTGTGTCCCGCTGTGTCCCCGCTGTATCGACGCTGTGTCCCGCTGTGTCCCGCTGCGTCCTCGCTGTGTCCCCCACTGTGTCCCGCTGTGTCCCCCGCTGTGTCCCGCTGTGTCTACTGCTGTGTCCCTGCTGTGTCCTGCTGTGTCCCGCTGTGTTCCGCTGTATCCTCTCTGTGTCCCCCGATGTGTCCCGCTCTGTCCCCACTTTATCGACGCTGTGTCCCGCTGGGTCCCTCTGTGACCTCGCTGTGTTCCCCGCTGTGTCCCACTGTGTACCCCTCTCTGTCCCCCTCTGTGTCCCGCTGTGTCTCCCGCTGTGTCCCGCTGTGTCCCTCTGTGTACTGCTGTGGCCCCCGCTGAGTCCCGCTGTGTCCCCGCTCTGTCCCGCTGTGTCCCACTGTGTCCCCCGGTGTGTCCCGCTGTATCTACAGCTGTGTCCCTGCTGTGTCCCACAGTGTCCCGCTGTGTCCTGCTGTATCCCGCTGTGTCCTCGTTGTGTCCCACGCTGTGTTCCGCTGTGTCATCGCTATGTCCCCCGATGTGTCCCTTTGTGTCCCCAGCTGGGTAACCCGCTGTGTCCCGCTGTGTCCCCGCTGTGTCTTCGCTGTGTCCCCCACTGTGTTCCGCTGTGTCCCCCACTGTGTCCCGCTGTGTCTACTGCTGTGTCCCTGCTGTGTCCCGCTGTGTCCCGCTGTGTCCTCACTGTGTCCCACGCTGTGTTCCGCTGTGTCCTCGCTGTGTCCCCGATGTGTCCCTTTGTGTCCCCAGCTGTGTCCCTTG
>NW_012296830.1:0-3071 GCF_000151885.1 Dipodomys ordii
TCACTAGCTGTGTCCCCCGCTGTGTCCCGCTGTGTCCCGCTGTGTCCTCGCTGTGTCCCCCGCTGTCTCCCGCTCTGTCCCCCGCTGTGTCTCACGCTTTATCCCTTCCGTGTCCCACTCTGTCCCGCTGTGTCCCGCTGTGCCCACACTGTGTCCCGTTGTGTCCACAACTGTGTATCCCGCTGTGACCCCGCTGAGTCCCCGCTGTGTCCCCGCTGTGTCCCCCGCTGTCTCCCACTCTGTCCCCCGCTGTGTCTCACGCTTTGTCCCCGCTGTGTCCCACTGTGTCCTGCTGTGTCCCGCTGTGCCCACACTGTGACCCGTTGTGTCCACAGCTGTGTACCACGCTGTGTAACGCTGTGTCCCCGCTGTATCTACGCTGTTCCTCGCTGTGTCCCGCTGTGTCCCCCGCTGTGTCCCCCGCTGTGTCCTCGCTGTGTCCCCAGCTGTGTCCCACTTTGTCCTAGCTGGGTCCCCCGCTGGTCCCGCTGTGTCCCCCGCTGTGTCCCACTGTGTGCGCGCTGTGTCCCGCTATGTACTCCGTTGTGTCCAGCTGTTTCACCGATGTGTCCCCCGCTTTGTCCCGCTGTGTCCCGCTGTGTCCTCGGTGCCTCCCCCGCTGTGTCCCGCTGTGTCCCCCGCTGTGTCCCGCTGTGTCCCGCTGTGTCCCGCTCTGTCCCTGCTGTGTCCCACTGTGCCCTGCTGTGTCGTCGCTGTGTCCCCCGCTGTCTCCCGCTCTGTCCCTCGCTGTGTCTCACGATTTGTCCTTGCTTTGTCCCACTGTGTCCCGCTGTGTCCCGCTGTGTCCCCACTGTGTGCCGTGGTGTCCACTGCTGTGTAACACGCTGTGTAATGCTGTGTACCCGCTGTATCGTCGCTGTGTCCCGCTGTGTCCCGCTGTGTCCCGCTCTGTCCCTGCTGTGTCCCGCTGTGCCCTGCTGTGTCGTCGTGTCCCCCGCTGTCTCCCGCTCTGTCCCTCGCTGTGTCTCACGATTTGTCCTTGCTTTGTCCCACTGTGTCCCGCTGTGTCCCCACTGTGTCCCGTGGTGTCCACTGCTGTGTAACACGCTGTGTAATGCTGTGTACCCGCTGTATCGACGCTGTGTCCCGCTGTGTCCTCGCTGTGTTCCCCGCTGTGTCCCGCTGTGTACCCCTCTGTGTCCCCTGCTGTGTCCCGCATTGTCCCGCTGTGTACTGCTGTGTCGCCTGCTGAGTCCCGCTGTGTCCCCACTGTGTCCCAATGTGTCCTCGCTGTGTCCCCCGCTGTGTCCCACTGTGTCCCAACTGTGTCCCCCACTGTGTCCCGCTGTGTCCTGCTGTCTCCCCCTCTGTGTCCCCCGCTGTGTCCCTCTGTGTCCCCCGCTTTGTCAGCGCTGTGTCCCGTTGCGTCCTCGCTGTGTCCCCCTCTGTCTCCCGCTCTGTACCCCGCTGTGTCTCACGCTTTCTCCCCGCTGTGTCCAACTGTGTCCCGCTGTGTCCCGCTGTGCCCCCACTGTGTCCCGTTGTGTCCACAGCTGTGTACCATGCTGTGTAACGCTGTGTCCCCGCTGTATCGACGCTGTGTCCCGCTGTGTCCCGCTGTGTCCTCGCAGTGTTCCCCGCTGTGTCCCGCTGTGTCCCCTGCTGTGTCCCCCGCTGTGTCCTCTCTGTGTCCCCCAATATATCCCGCTGTGTCCTCGATGGGTCCCCCGCTGTGTCCCGCTGTGTCACACTGTGTCCCATGGTGTCCTGCTGTGTCTTTGCTATGTCCCCCGCTGTCCCCCACTTTGTCCCTAGCTGTATCCCGCTGTGTCCCGATGTTTCCTCGCTGTGTCCCCCGCTGTGTCCTGCTGTGTCCTTGCTGTGTGCCCCCTTGTGTTTCGCTGTTTCCTCGCTGTGTCCCCCCCTGTGTGCTGTTGTGTCCCCAGCTGTGTACCCCGTTGTGTCCTCGCTGTGTCCCCCGCTGTATCCCGCTGTGTCCTCGCTGTGTCCCCCGCTGTGTCCCGCTGTGTTCCCCGCTGTGTCCCGCTGTGTCCCGCTGTGTCCCCTGCTGTGTACCCTGCTTTGTCGCGCTGTGTCCTGCTCTATCTCCTCCTTGTCCCCGCTGTGGTCCGCTGTGTCCCGTGGTGTCCCGCTTTGTCTCCCGCTGTGTCCCCCGCTGAGTCCCCGCTGTGTCTCCGCTGTGTCCCGCTCTGTCCTCCCTGTGTCCCCGGCTGTGTCCCGCTGTGTCCGCTGCTGTGTCCTGCTGTGTCTACTGCTTTGTTCCTGCTGTGTCCCGCTGTGGCCCACTCTGTCCACGCTGTATCAACGCTGTGTCCCGCTGGGTCCCGCTGTGTCCTCGCTGTGTCCACCGCTGTGTACCGCTCTGTCCACCGCTGTGTCCCGCTCTGTCCCCCGCTCTGTCCCCTTTTGTCTACCGCTGTGTCCCGCTGTTTCCCCCGCTGTGTCCCGCTGTGTCCTCGCTCTGTCCCCCTCAGTCTCCCGCTCTGTCCCACGCTGTGTCTCACACTTTGTCCCCGATGTGTCCCACTGTGTTCCGCTGTGTCCCGCTGTGACCCCACTGTGTCCCGTTGTGTCCACAGCTGTGTACCACGCTGTGTAACGCTGTGTCCCTGCTGTATCGACGCTGTGTCCCGCTGTGTCCCGCAGTGTCCCCCGCTGTGTCCCCCGCTGTGTCCTCGCTGTGTTTCCCGCTGTGTCCCGCTGTGTCCTCGCTGGGTCCCCCGCTGTGTCCCGCTGTGTCCCCCGCTGTGTCCCGCTGTGTCCCGCTCTGTCCCTGTTGTGTCCCGCTGTGTCCTGCTGTGTCCTCGCTGTGTCCCCCGCTGTCTCCCGATCTGTCCCCCGCTGTGTCTCACGATTTGTCCTCGCTGTGTCCCACTGTGTCCCGCTCTGTCCCGCTGTGCCCCCACTGTGTCTCCTTGTGTCCACAGATTTGTACCACACTGTGTAACGCTGTATCCCCGCTGTATTGACGCTGGGTCCCGCTGGGTCCCGCTGTGTCCTCGCAGTGTTCCCTGCTGTGTCCCGCTGTGTCCTGCTGTGTCCTCGATGTGTCCCCCGCTGTCTCCCGCTCTGTCCCCCGCTTCGTCTCA
>NW_012296831.1:0-1488 GCF_000151885.1 Dipodomys ordii
GTCCCCCGCTGTCCCCCACTCTGTCCCCCACTCTGTCTCACGATTTGTCCTCGCTGTGTCCCACTGTGTCCCGTTCTGTCCCGCTGTGCCCCCACTGTGTCCCGTTGTGTCCACAGATGTGTACCACGCTGTGTAAGGCTGTACCCCAGCTGTATCGACGCTGTGTCCCGCTGTGTCCTGCTGTGTCCCGCTGTGTCCCCCGGTGTGTCCCCTGCTGTTTTCCTGTCTGTGTCCCCCGCTATGTCCTGCTGTGTCCTCGCTGGGCCCCCTGCTGTTTCCCGCTGGGTACCCCGCTGTGTCCCGCTGTGTCCCCTGCTGTGTACCCTGCTTTGTCCCGCTGTGTTCCCCACTGTGTCCCGCTGTGTCCCCCGCTGTGTCCCGCTGTGTCCTCACTGTGTCGCGCTCTGTCTCCCACTTGTCCCCGCTGTGTCCCGCGCTGTCCCGTGGTGTCCCGCTTTGTCCCCCCGCTGTGTCCGCCGCTGAATCCCCGCTGTGTCCCCGCTGTGTCCCGCTCTGTCCTCCCTGTGTCCCCCCGCTGTGTCCCGCTGTGTCCCCTGCTGTGTCCCGCTGTGTCTACTGCTGTGTTCCTGCTGTGTCCAGCTGTGTCCCGCTGTGTCCCCCTGTGTCCTCACTGTGTACTACGCTGTGTTCCGCTGAGTACTTGCTTTGTCCCCCGCTGTGTCCTCGCTGTGTCCCCCGCTGTCTCCCGCTCTGTCCCCCGCTGTGTCTCACGCTTTATTCCGTCTGTGTCCCACTATGTCCCGCTGTGTCCCGCTGTGTCCACCACTGTGTCCCTTTGTGTCCCCAGCTGTGTAACCCGCTGTGTAACGCTGTGAATCCCGCTGTATCGAGGCTGTGTCACGCTGGGTCCCGCTGTGTCCTTGCTCTGTTATTCGTGGTTACCCCTCTGTCCCCCGCTGTGTCCCCCGCTCTGTCCTACTGTGTCCCCCGCTGTGTCTTGTTGTGTCCTACTGTGTCCCGTGGTGTCCCGCTTTTTTCCCACTATGTCCCCTGCTGAGTCCCCTCTGTGTCCCCGCTGTGTCCAGCTGTGTCCTCGCTGTGTCCTCTGCTGTCTCCCGCTTTGTCCTACGCTGTGTCCTACTGTGTCCCAATGTGTCCCTGCAGTGTCCCCCGCTGTGTCCCGCTGTGTCCCGCTGTGTCCCCCGCTGTGTCATGCTGGGTCCCGCTGTGTCCCCGCTGTGTCTCCGCTGTGTCCCGCTGTGTCCCCGCTGTGGCCCGCTGTGTCCCCCGCTGTGTCCCCGATGTGGCCCGCTGTGTCCCCCGCTGTGTCCCGCTGTGACCCCCGCTGTGTCCTGCTGTGTCCACTGCTGTGACCCTGTTGTGCCTTGCTGTGTCCCGCTGTGTCCCCCACTGTCCCCCGCTGTGTCCTTGCTGTGTCCCTCTGTGTCCCGCTGTGTCCCAAAGTGTCCCCAGCTGTGTCCCGCTGAGTCACCGCTGAGTCCCGCTGTGTCCTCGCTGTGTCCCCCG
>NW_012296832.1:0-4559 GCF_000151885.1 Dipodomys ordii
CTTCTGCTTCCCCTCCTCTTTCTGCTTCTCCTTCTGTTTCTGCTTCTCCTTCTGCTTCTGCTTCTTGTCCTTCTCCTGTTTCTTCTGCTTCTGCTTCTCCTGTTTCTTCTGCTTTTCCTGCTTCTCTTTCTGCTTCTCCTTCTGCTTTTCCTTCTCCTTCTGCTTCTGCTCCTTCTCCTTCTTCTGTTTATTCTTCTTCTGCTTCTCCCACTTCTGCTTCTTCTGCTTCTCCTGCTTCTCGTTCTGCTTCTCTTCGTCGGCTTCTCTTTCTACTTCTGCTTGTGCTTCTTCTGATTCTGCTTCTTCTACTTCTTCTCTCCTTCTGCTTCTGCTTCTTCTGCTTCTCCTGCTTCTCCTTCTGCATTTCCTTCTGCTTGTGCTTTTCGTCTTCTTCTTCTTCTTCTGCTTCTCCTTCTCCTTCTTCTGCTTCTCCGTCTGATTCTGCTTCTTCTGCCTTTCCTGATTCTCCTTCTGCTTCTCCTTCTTCTTCTCCTTCTGTTTCTCCTTCTCCTTCTCGTTCTTCTGCTATTCCTTCTGCTTCTCTTTCTGCTTCGGCATCTTCAGCTTCTTCTGCTACTGCTTCTGCTTCTTCTGTTTCTTCTGCTTCTCCTTCTGCTTTTGCTTCTCTTTCTGCTTCTGCTTCTCCTTCTGGTTCTCCTTCTTCTTCTCCAGATTCTGCTTCTTCTGCTTCTCCTGCTTCTCCTTCTGCTTCAGGTTCTGCTTCTGCTTCTTCGGCTTCTTCTGCTTCTATTTCTGCTTCTCCTTCTGTTTCTGCTTCTCTTTCTGCTTCTGTTTCTTCTCCTTCTTCTATTTCTTCTGCTTATGTTTCTCCTGCTTCTCCTGCTTCTCCTTCTGTTTCTCTTTATTCTTATCCTTCTGCTTCTCCTTCTCCTTCTTCTGCTTCTCCTTCTCCTTCTGCTTCTGCTTCTCCTTGCATCTTCTTCTGTTTCAATTTCTCCTTCTTCTGCTTTTCATTCTGCTTCTGCTTCTCCTGCTTCTGCTTCTTCTGCTTCTCCTGCTTCTCCTTCTCATTCTCCTTCTCTTTCTCCTTCTGCTTATCCGTATCTTTCTCCTACTCCTAATCCTTCTCTTTCTCCTTCTCCTTCTTCTTCTTTTGTTTTTCCTGCTAATTCTTCTTCTGCTTCTTCTTCTTTTTCTGCTATTCAGTTTCTTCTGCTTCAGCTTCTGCTTCTTCTGCTTCTCCTTCTGCTTCTGTTTCTCCTTCTGCTTCTGCTCTTCTCCTTCTTCTGTTTCTTCTGCTTCTGCTTCTCCTGCTTCTCCTTCTTCTGCTTCTCCTACTTCTCCTTCTGCTTCTCCGTCTCCTTCTCCTTCTCCTTCAATTTCTCCTTCTTGTGCTTCTCATTCTGCTTCTGCTTCTGCTTCTCCTGCTTCTGCTTCTTCTGTTTCTCCTTCTGCTTCTCCTTCTGTTTCTCTTTCTGCTTCTAATTCTGCTTCTGCTCCTCCTACTCCTAATCCTTCTCTTTCTCCTTCTTATTCTTCTGCTTCTCGTTCTGCTTCTGCTTCTTCTGCTTGTTCTGTATCTTCTGCTTCTGCTTTTCCAGCTTCTGCTGCTTCTGCTTGTCCTTCTGCTTCAGGTTCTCCTTCTGCTTCTTGGGCTTCTTCTGTTTCTTCTGCTTCTGCTTCTCCTGTAACTGCTTCTTCTGCTTCTGTTTCTATTTCTGCTTCTCCTTCTGCTTCTGCTTCTCCTTCTGCTCCTTCTCCTTCTTCTGTATCTTCTTCTGCTTCTCCCGCTTCTGCTTCTTCTGCTTCTCCTGATTGTCCTTCTGCTTCTGCTTCTCCTTCTCCCTCTTCTGCTTCTCTTTCTGCTTCTGCTTCTTCTGATTCTCCAACTTCTCCTTGTGTTTCTGCTTCTCTTTCTGCTTCTGCATCTCCTTCTGCTTCACCTTCTGCTGCTCCTTCTCCTTCTTCTGTTTCTCCCTCTGCTTCTATTTCTGCTTCTTATGCTTCTTCTTTTTCTTCTGCTTCTGCTTCTCCTACTTCTGCTTCTTATGCTTCTACTGCTTCTTCTTCTAGTTCTGCTTCTTCTGCTTCTACTTCTCTTTCTGCTTCTGCTTCTCCTGCTTGTTTTTCCGCTTCTTCTGCTGCTTCTCTTTCTGCTGCTTCTTTTACTACTCCTTGTGCTTCTCTTTTTGCTTCTCCTTCTGCTTCTGCTTCTTCTTCTTCTCCTGCTTCTGCTTCTTCTGCTTCTCCTGCTTCTCCTTCTGCATCTTCTTCTGCTTCTCCTTCTCCTTCTTCTGCTTCTCCTTCTGATTCTCCTTTTGCTTCTTCTTCGTCTGCTTTACCTGCGTCTCTTTCTGCTTCTCCTTCTGTTTCTCCTTCTCCTTCTTGTTCTTCTGCTTTTCCTTCTGCTTCTGCTACAACTGCTTCTGCTTCTACTTCTTCTGTTTCTTCTGCTTCTCCTTCTGCTTTTGATTCTCTTTCTGCTTCTGCTTCTCGTTCTGCTTCTTATTCTGCTTCTTCAGATTCTGCTTCTTCTGCTTCTCCTGCTTCTCCTTCTGCTTCAGGTTCTCCTTCTGCTTCTTCACATTCTTATGCTTCTGCTTCTCCTGCTTCTTCTGCTTTCCCTCCTTCTCTTCCTGCTTCTCCTTCTGTTTCTGCTTCTCCTCTGCTTCTGCTTCTTGTCCTTCTCCTGTTTCTTCTGCTTCTGCTTCTCATGTTTCTGCATCTCCTGCTTCTCCTTCTGCTGCTCTTTCTGCTTCTCCTGCTGCTTTTCCTTCTCCTGCTCCTTCTTCTGCTTCTCTTTCTGCTTCTCCTTCTGTTTCTCCTACTCCTTCTCCTTCTCGTTCTTCTGCTTTTCCTTCTGCTTCTCCTTCTGCTTCTGCATCTTCTGTTTCTTCTGCTACTGCCTCTGCTTCTTCTGTTTGTTCTCCTTCCCCTTCTGCTTCTCCTTCTGCTTTTGCTTCTCTTTCTGCTTCTGCTTCTCCTTCTGCTTCTCCAGATTCTGCTTCTTCTGCTTCTCCTGCTTCTCCTTCTGCTTCAGGTTCTGCTTCTGCTTCTTCAGCTGCTTCTGCTTCTCCTGCTGCTGCTTCTTCTGCTTCTCCTGCTTCTCTTTCTGCTTTTCCTTCTGTTTCTGCTTCTTCTTCTGCTTCTTCTCCTTCCTATGTTTCTTCTGCTTCTGCTTCTCCTGCTTCTGCTTCTCCTGCTTCTCGTTTTGCTTCTCTTTCTGCTTCTCCTTCTCCTTCTTCTGCTTCTCCTTCTGCTTCTGCTTCTGCTTCAATTTCTGCTTCTGCTTCTCATTCTGCTTCTGCGTCTTCTGTTTCTTCCGCTTCTCCTGCTTCTGCTTCTCCTGCTTCTCCTACTTCTCGTGCTGCTTCTCCTTCTGCGTCTCTTTCTGCTTCTACTTATCCTTTTGCTTCTCCTACTCCTAATCCTTCTCTTTCGCTTTCTCCTTCTCCTTCTTCTGCTTCTCCTGCTTCTCCTTCTGCATCTTCTTCTGCTTCTGCTTCTCCTTCTGCTGCTTCTTCTGCTTCTGCTTCTCCTTCTTCTGCTTCTCCCTCTGATTCTGCTTCTTATGCTTATTCTTTTTCTTCTGCTTCTGCTTCTCCTGCATCTGCTTCTCCTGCTTCTACTGCTTCTCCTTGTCCTTCTCCTTGTCCTTCTTCTTCTTCTTCTTCTTCTTCTTCTTCTTCTTCTTCTTCTTCTTCTTCTTCTTCTTCTTCTTCTTCTTCTTCTTCTTCTTCTTCTTCTTCTTCTTCTCTTTCTGCTGCTTCTGCTTTTCCTGCTTCTTCTTCTTCTACTGCTTCTATTTCTGCTTCTCATTCTGCTTCTGCTTCTTCTTCTGCTTCTCCTATTGCTTCTGCGGCTCTTCCTTCTCCTTCTCCTACTTCTCCTTCTACTTCTGCTTCTGCTTCTCCTGCTTCTGCTTCTTATGCTTCTACTGCTTCTTCTTCTGGTTCTGCTTCTTCTGCTTCTACTTCTCTTTCTGCTTCTGCTTCTCCTGCTTGTTTTTCTGCTTCTTCTGCTGCTTCTCCTTCTGCTGCTTCTTTTACTACTCCTTGTGCTTCTCTTTTTGCTTCTCCTTCTGCTTCTGCTTCTGCTTCTACTGTTTCTCCTGCCTGAATTTCTGGTTCTACTTCTTCTGCTGCTTCTCCTTCTGCTTCTTCTTCTCCTTCTGCTAATGTTTCTGCTTCTTCTCTTTCGGCTTCTCCTGCTTCTGCCTCTTGTCCTTCTCCTGCTTCTCTTTCTGCTTCTCATTCTGCTTCTGCTTCTCCTTCTGCTTCTCCTCCTTCACCTTCTCCTACTTCTGCTTCTCCTTCAGCTTCTGCTTCTTCTGCTTCTCCTGCTTCTCCTTCTGCATCTCCTTCTGCTTGTGCTTGTCCTTATACTTCTGCTTCTCCTTCTCCTTCTTTTGCTTCTCCTTTTGCTTCAGCTTCTTCTGCTTTTCCTGTTTCTCCTTCTGCTTCTGCTTCTTCTGCTTCTCCTTCTGCATCTTCTTCTGCTTCTGCTTCTCCTTCTTCTGCTTCTCCTTCTTATTCTCCTACTCCTTGTCCTTCTGTTTCCCTTCTCCTTCTTGTTCTTCTGCTTTTCCTTCTGCTTCT
>NW_012296833.1:0-4559 GCF_000151885.1 Dipodomys ordii
TCACCCCCGCTGTGTCCACTCTGTGTCCCGCTGTGTCCCCGCTGTCCCCCGCTGTGTCCCCTGCTGTGTCCCCCGTTGTGTCCCGCTGTGTCCCCGCTGTGTCCCCCTGGGTCCCGCTGTGTCCCGCTGTGTCCCCGCTGTGTCCCCGCTGTGTCCCGCTGTGTCCCTGGTGTGTCCTCACTGTGTAACCGCTAAGCCCCTCTGTGTCCCCGCAGTGTCCCACTGTGTCCCCCGCTGTTTCCCCGCTGTGTCCCCGCTGTGTCCTCCTGTGTCCCGCTGTGTCCTCGCTGTGTCCTTCTGTATCCTGCTGTGTCTGCCTCTGTGTCCCCCACTATTTCCCCGCTGTGACTTGCTGTGTCCATGCTGTGTCCCCCGCTGTGTCCCGCTGTGTCCCGCTGTGTCCTCGCTGTGTCCCCGCTGTGTCCCGCTGTGTCGCGCTGTGTCCTGCTGTTTTCTGCTGTGTCCGCCTCTGTGTCCCCCGCTGTGTCCCGCTGTGTCCCCGCTGGGTCCCGCTGTGTCTTGCTGTGTCCCCGCTGTGTCCCCGCTGTGTCCTGCTGTGTCCCCGCTGTGTCCTTGCTGTTTAACTTCTATGTCCCTCTGTGTCCCCGCTGTGTTCCACTGTGTCTCGCATTGTCCCCCTATGTCCCCGCTGTGTCCTCACTGTGTCCCCCGCTGTGTCCCACTGTGTCCCCCGCTGTGTCACCGCTGTGTCCCCGCTGTGTCCTCCTGTATCCCGCTGTGTTCTTGCTGTGACCCCCGCTGTGTCCCGGTGTGTCCCGCTGTGTCCTCGCTGTTTCCCCGCTGTGTCCCGCTGTGTCGCGCTGTGTCCGGTTGTGTCCTTGCTGTTTCCCCGCTGTGTCCTGCTCTGTCCCTCTGTGTCCCCGCTGTGTCCCCGCTGTGTCTCCCTGCTGTCCCCCGCTGTGTCCCCTCTGTGTCCCGCTGTGTCCCGCTGTGTCCTCGCTGTGTCCCCGCTGTTTCCCGCTGTGTCCTCGCTGTGTCCGGCTGTGTCCCCGCTGTCCCCCGCTGTGTCCCCTGCTGTGTCCCCGCTGTGTCCAGCTGTGTCCCCTTTTGTCCCGCTGTGTCCCACTGTGTCCCCGCATTGTCCCCCGCTGTGTCCCCTGCTGTGTCCCCCGCTGTGTCCCCTCCTGTGTCCCCCGCTGTGTCCTGCTGTGTCCCGTTGTGTCCTTGCTGTTTCCCTGCTGTGTCCTGCTGTGTCCCTCTGTGTCCCCGCTGTCCCCGCTGTGTCCCCTGCTGTGTCCCCCGTTGTGTCCTGCTGTGTCCCCGCTGTGTCCCCCTGGGTCCTGCTTTGTCCCGCTGTGTCCCCGCTGTGTCCCCGCTGTGTCCCGCTGTGTCCCTGGTGTGTCCTCACTGTGTAACCGCTAAGCCCCTCTGTGTCCCCGCAGTGTCCCACTGTGTCCCCCGCTGTTTCCCCGCTGTGTCCCCGCTGTGTCCTCCTGTGTCCCGCTGTGTCCTCGCTGTGTCCTTCTGTATCCTGCTGTGTGTCCCCCACTATTTCCCCGCTGTGACTTGCTGTGTCCATGCTGTGTCCCCCGCTGTGTCCCGCTGTGTCCCGCTGTGTCCTCGCTGTGTCCCCGCTGTGTCCCGCTGTGTCGCGCTGTGTCCTGCTGTTTTCTGCTGTGTCCGCCTCTGTGTCCCCCGCTGTGTCCCGCTGTGTCCCCGCTGGGTCCCGCTGTGTCTTGCTGGGTCCCCGCTGTGTCCCCGCTGTGTCCTGCTGTGTCCCCGCTGTGTCCTTGCTGTTTAACTTCTATGTCCCTCTGTGTCCCCGCTGTGTTCCACTGTGTCTCGCATTGTCCCCCTATGTCCCCGCTGTGTCCTCACTGTGTCCCTCGCTGTGTCCCACTGTGTCCCCCGCTGTGTCACCGCTGTGTCCCCGCTGTGTCCTCCTGTGTCGCGCTGTGTTCTTGCTTTGACCCCCGCTGTGTCCCGGTGTGTCCCGCTGTGTCCTCGCTGTGTCCCCGCTGTGTCCCGCTGTGTCCCGCTGTGTCCCGTTGTGTCCTTGCTGTTTCCCCGCTGTGTCCTGCTCTGTCCCTCTGTGTCCCCACTGTGTCCCCGCTGTGTCTCCCTGCTGTCCCCCGCTGGGTCCCCTCTGTGTCCCGCTGTGTCCCGCTGTGTCCTCGCTGTGTCCCCGCTGTTTCCCGCTGTGTCCTCGCTGTGTCCGGCTGTGTCCCCGCTGTCCCCCGCTGTGTCCCCGCTGTGTCCACCACTGTGTCCCGCTGTGTCCTCATTGTGTCCCCATTGTGTCCCCAGCTGTGTCCCGCTGTGTCCCGTTGTGTCCTCGTTGTGTTCCCAGCTGTGTCCCTGCTTTGTCCCACTGTGTCCCCCGCTGTGTCCCCGCTGTGTCCCCGCTGTGACCCGCTGTGTCCTGCTGTGTCAACGCTGTGTCCCGCTGTGTCCCGCTGTGTCCCCGCTGTGTCCCGATGTGTACCGCTGTGTCCGGCTATGTCCCCGCTGTCCCCCGCTGTGTCCCCTGCTGTGTCCCCGCTGTGTCCAGCTGTGTCCCTTTTTGTCCCGCTGTGTCCCGCTGTGTCCCCGCTTTGTCCCCCACTGTGTCCCCTGCTGTGTCCCCCGCTGTGTCCCCTGCTGTGTCCCCCGCTGTGTCCCGCTGTGTCCCGTTGTGTCCTTGCTGTTTCCCTGCTGTGTCCTGCTGTGTCCCTCTGTGTCCCCGCTGTCCCCCGCTGTGTCCCCTGCTGTGTCCCCCGTTGTGTCCCGCTGTGTCCCCGCTGTGTCCCCCTGGGTCCTGCTGTGTCCCGCTGTGTCCCCGCTGTGTCCCCGCTGTGTCCCGCTGTGTCCCTGGTGTGTCCTCACTGTGTAACCGCTAAGCCCCTCTGTGTCCCCGCAGTGTCCCACTGTGTCCCCCGCTGTTTCCCCGCTGTGTCCCCGCTGTGTCCTCCTGTGTCCCGCTGTGTCCTCGCTGTGTCCTTCTGAATCCTGCTGTGTCTGCCTCTGTGTCCCCCACTATTTCCCCGCTGTGACTTGCTGTGCCCATGCTGTGTCCCCCGCTGTGTCCCGCTGTGTCCCGCTGTGTCCTCGCTGTGTCCCCGCTGTGTCCCGCTGTGTCCCGCTGTGTCCTGCTGTTTTCTGCTGTGTCCGCCTCTGTGTCCCCCGCTGTGTCCCGCTGTGTCCCCGCTGGGTCCCGCTGTGTCTTGCTGGGTCCCCGCTGTGTCCCCGCTGTGTCCTGCTGTGTCCCCGCTGTGTCCTTGCTGTTTAACTTCTATGTCCCTCTGTGTCCCCGCTGTGTTCCACTGTGTCTCGCATTGTCCCCCTATGTCCCCGCTGTGTCCTCACTGTGTCCCCCGCTGTGTCCCACTGTGTCCCCCGCTGTGTCACCGCTGTGTCCCCGCTGTGTCCTCCTGTGTCCCGCTGTGCCCCCGCTGTATCCCCGCTGTGTCCCACTCTGTCCCCACTGTGTCCCGCTTTGTCCCGCTGTGTCCCCTGCTATGTCCCGCTGTGTCCCCCGCTGTGTCCCGTTGTGTTTCCCGCTGTGTCCCGCTGTGTCCTGCTGTGTACCCCCTGTGTCCTGCTGTGTACCGATGTGTCCCCGCTGTGTCCCCACTGTGTCTCCCTGCTGTCCCCCGCTGTGTCCCCACTGTGTTCCGCTGTGTCCCCGCTGTGTCCCTGCTGTGTCTCCCTGCTGTCCCCCGCTGTGTCCACTCTGTGTCCCGCTGTGTCCCACTGTGTCCCACTGTGTCGTCGCTGTTTCCCCGCTGTTTCCCGCTGTGTCCTCCCTGTGTCCGGCTGTGTCCGCGCTGTCCCCCACTGTGTCCCCTGCTGTGTCCCCGCTGTGTCCAGCTGTGTCCCGTTTTGTCCCGCTGTGTCCCGCTGTGTCCCGCTTTGTCCCCCGCTGTGTCCCCTGCTGTGTCCCCCGCTGTGTCCCCTGCTGTGTCCCCCGCTGTGTCCCGCTGTGTCCCGTTGTGTCCTTGCTGTTTCCCCGCTGTGTCCTGCTGTGTCCCTCTGTGTCCCCGCTGTCCCCCGCTGTGTCCCCTGCTGTGTCCCCCGTTGTGTCCCGCTGTGTCCCCGCTGTGTCCCCCTGGGTCCTGCTGTGTCCCGCTGTGTCCCCGCTGTGTCCCCGCTGTGTCCCGCTGTGTCCCTGGTGTGTCCTCACTGTGTAACCGCTAAGCCCCTCTGTGTCCCCGCAGTGTCCCACTGTGTCCCCCGCTGTTTCCCCGCTGTGTCCCCGCTGTGTCCTCCTGTGTCCCGCTGTGTCCTCGCTGTGTCCTTCTGTATCCTGCTGTGTCTGCCTCTGTGTCCCCCACTATTTCCCCGCTGTGACTTGCTGTGTCCATGCTGTGTCCCCCGCTGTGTCCCGCTGTGTCCCGCTGTGTCCTCGCTGTGTCCCCGCTGTGTCCCGCTGTGTCGTGCTGTGTCCTGCTGTTTTCTGCTGTGTCCGCCTCTGTGTCCCCCGCTGTGTCCCGCTGTGTCCCCGCTGTGTCCCGCTGTGTCTTGCTGTGTCCCCGCTGTGTCCCCGCTGTGTCCTGCTGTGTCCCCGCTGTGTCCTTGCTGTTTAACTTCTATGTCCCTCTGTGTCCCCGCTGTGTCCA
>NW_012296834.1:0-4557 GCF_000151885.1 Dipodomys ordii
TCTACTTCTCTTTCTACTCTACTTCTCCTGACTTAGATTTTCTACTTCTTCTACTACTTCTCCTACTAGATTCTTCTACTTCTTCTTCTACTTCTCTGTTTGCTTCTCCTTCTGCTTCTGCTTCTTCTGTTTGTCCTGCCTGAATTTCTGGTTCTACTTCTTCTGCTGCTTCTCCTTCTATTTCTGCTTCTCCTTCTGCTTCTGCTCTTCTCCTTCTTCTGTTTCTTTTGATTCTGTTTCTTATGCTTCTTCTTCTGTTTCTTCTGATTCTACTTCTGCTTCTCCTTTTCTCCTCTTTCTGCTTCTACTTCTGCTTCTTCTGATTCTCCTGCTTCTACTTCTTGTTCTCCTTCTGTTTCTGCTTCTCTTTCTGCTTCTGCTTCTCCTTCTGCTGCTCCTCCTCCTTCTCCTTCTTCTACCTCTCACAGTGCTTCTGCTTCTGCTTCTTTTGCTTATTCTTTTTCTTCTGCTTCTGCTACTCCTGCTTCTGCTTCTTCTGCTTCTACTGCTGCTCCTTCTTCTTCTTCTTCTTCTTCTTCTTCTTCTTCTTCTTCTTCTTCTTCTTCTTCTTCTTCTTCTTCTTCTTCTTCTTCTCTTTCTTCTGCTTCTCTTTCTGCTTCTCATTCTGCTTCTGCTTCTCCTTCTGCTTCTCCTATTGCTTCTGCTGCCCTTCCTTCTCCTTCTCCTTCTCCTACTTCTGCTTCTCCTTCTGCTTTTGCTTCTTCTGCTTCTCCTGCTTCTCCTTCTGCATCTTCTTCTGCTTCTGCTTCTCCTTCTGCTGCTTCTTCTGCTTCTCGTTCTTCTTCTGATTCTCCTTCTGCTCTTCCTACTCCTAATCCTTCTCTTTCTCCTTCTCCTTCTTCTTCTTCTGCTTCTCGTTCTGCTTCTGCTACTGCTTCTTCTGCTTGTTCTGTTTCTTCTGCTTCAGGTCCTGCTTCTGCTTCTTCAGCTTCTTCTGTTTCTTGTGCTTCTGCTTCTCCTGCTACTGCTTCTTCTCCTTCTCTTTCTTCTTCTCCTTCTGCTTCTGCTTCTCCTTCTGCTCCTTCTCCTTCTTCTGTTTCTTCTTCTACTTCTGCTTCTCCCGCTTCTGCTTCTTCTGCTTCTCCTTCCTTTCCTCTGCTTCTGCTTCTCCTTCTCCTTCTTCTGCTTCTCTTTCTGCTTCTGCTTCTTCTGATTCTCCAACTAATCCTTCTTCTTCTCCTTCTCTTTCTGCTTCTCTTTCTGCTTCTCCATCTCCTTCTGCTTCACCTTCTGCTGCTCCTTCTCCTTCTTCTGTTTCTCCCTCTGCTTCTGCTTCTTATGCTTCTTGTTCTTCTGCTTCTGCTTCTCCTGCTTCTGCTTCTTATGCTTCTACTGCTTCTTCTTCTGCTTCTGCTTCTTCTGCTTGTACTTCTCTTTCTGCTTCTGCTTCTCCTGCTTGTTTTTCTGCTTCTTCTGCTGCTTCTCCTTCTGCTGCTTCTTCTACTTCTCCTTCTGCTTCTCTTTTTGCTTCTCTTTCTGCTTCTGCTTCTTCTGTTTCTCCTGCCTGAATTTCTGGTTCTACTTCTTCTGCTGCTTCTCCTTCTGCTTCTGCATCTACTTCTGCTTCTGTTTCTGCTTCTTCTGCTTCTTCTCTTTCGGCTTCTCCTGCTTCTGCATCTTGTGCTTCTCCTGCTTCTCTTTCTGCTTCTCATTCCGCTTCTGCTTCTCCTTCTGCTTCTGTTTCTCCTCCTTCTCCTTCTCCTACTTCTGCTTCTCCTTCATCTTCTGCTTCTTCTGCTTCTCATGCTTCTCGTTCTGCATCTCCTTCTGCTTGTGCTTGTACTTATGCTCTTTCTTCTGCTTCTGCTTCTCCTTCTGCTTCTGCCTCTGTTTCTCCTTCTCCTTCTCGTTCTTGTTCTCCTGCTTTTCCTTCTGCTTCTCCTTCTGCTGCAACTGCTACTGCTTCTGCTTCTTCTGTTTCTTCTGCTTCTCCTTCTGCTTTTGATTCTCTTTCTGCTTCTGCTTCTCCTTCAGATTGTCATTCTGCTTCTCCAGATTCTGCTTCTTCTGCTTCTCCTTCTGCTTCAGGTTCTGCTTCTGGTTCTTCGGATTCTTATGCTTCTGCTACTCCTGCTTCTGCTTCTTCTGCTTCCCCTCCTTATCTTTCTGCTTCACCTTCTGTTTCTGCTTCTCCTTTTGCTTCTGCTTCTTGTCCTTCTCCTGTTTCTTCTGCTTCTGCTTCTCCTGCTTCTGCTTCTTCTGCTTTTCCTGCTTCTCTTTCTGCTTCTCCTTCTGCTACTGCTTCTCCTTCGGCTTCTGCTCCTTCTCCTTCTTCTGTTTCTTCTTCTGCTGCTTCTCCGTCTGCTTCTGCTTCTTCTGCTTTTCCTGATTCTCTTTCTGCTTATCCTTCTGCTTCTCCTTCTGTTTCTCCTTCTCCTTCTCGTTCTTCTGCTATTCCTTCTGCTTCTCTTTCTGCTTCTGCATCTTCAGCTTCTTCTGCTACTGCTTCTGCTTCTTCTGTTTCTTCGGTTTCTCCTTCTGCTTCTCCTTCTGCTTTTGCTTCTCTTTCTGCTTCTACTTCTCCTTCTGGTTCTCCTTCTTCTTCTCCAGATTCTGCTTCTTCTGCTTCTCCTGATTCTCCTTGTGCTTCAGGTTCTGCTTCTGCTTCTTCGGCTTCTTCTCCTTCTATTTCTGCTTCTCCTTCTGTTTCTACTTCTCTTTCTGCTTCTTCTTCTTCTCCTTCTTCTGCTTCTGCTTCTCCTGCTTCTGCTTCTCCTGCTTCTCCTTATGTTTCTCTTTATGCTTATCCTTCTGCTTCTCCTTCTCCTTCTCCTTCTTCTGCTTCTCCTTCTGCTTCTTATTCTGCATCTTCTTCTCTTTCAATTTCTCCTTCTTCTGCTTTTCATTCTGCTTCTGCTTCTCCTGCTTATGCTTCTTCTGCTTCTCCTTCTCATTCTCCTTCTCTTTCTGCTTCTGCTTATCCTTCTGTTTCTCCTACTCCTAATACTTCTCGTTCTCCTTCTCCTTCTTCTTCTTCTGCTTCTCCTGCTGCTTCTTCTTCTGCTTCTTCTGCTTTTTCTGTTTCTTCTTCTTCTGCTTCAGCTTCTGCTTCTTCTGCTTCTCCTTCTCCTTCTGCTTCTGCTTCTGCTCTTCTCCTTCTTCTGTTTCTTCTGCTTCTGCTTCTCCTGCTTCTTCTTCTTCTGCTTCTCCTACTTCTCTTTCTGCTTCTCCGTCTCATTCTCCTTCTCCTTCAATTTCTCCTTCTTGTGCTTCTCATTCTGCTTCTGCTTCTTCTTCTCCTGTTTCTTTTTTTTTTGTTGCAATGGGTCTACCCATATCCCTATTTAATCAACTTGTTTTTCCCCTTCCCCTCCACAAATTATACCGACATCAAATACAGTGAAAGCATGGGTTATACTGTGGAGGAAGGACATACAAAGCAACAAAGAAATTATCTTATAAATGCGTTAGAAACAATTCATTCTTTTTTTTTTGTCGGTCGTGGGACTTGAACTCTGGGCCTGGGCGCTGTCCCTCAGCTCTTCAGCTCAAGGTGAGCGCTCTACCACTTGAGCTACAGTGCCACTTCTGGTTTTCTAGTGGTTTATTAGAGATAGGAGTCTCACGGTCTTTCCGGCCCGGCTGGTTTTGAACTGTGATCCTCAGATCTCAGCCTCCTGAGTAGCTAGGATTACAGGCGTGAGCCACCAGCGCCCGGCTTGAAACAATTCATTCTTTTTTTTTTATTTTATTTGTGAACATACTGTACAGAGGGGTTACAATTGCATGGGCAGGATAATGCGTACATTTCTTACCAAGCATTGCAGCCTCCTCCTTTGTTTACCCTTGCCATCCCTTCCCAGCCTCCCCCCTCCCCCCATCCCAATCCTTCTCCTTCCCCCCTCCCTCCCCCCCCGTCCCCACCCCCGCACCAACGTTGTAAAGCTCGTTTTGGACATGACAACTTGTACTTCTCATTGTTGTATCAGATCCACCTGTATCCTTAAACAACTGGTTTTTCCCCATCTCCTCCACAAGTTATACTGACATCAAATATAGTGAAAGCAGGGGTTATACTGTGGGGGAGGGACATACAAAGCAACAAAGAGATAATCTTATAAATGCGTTAGAAACACATGTATGAAAGAAAAAACATTAAAATACATATCTAAGGGTTCATTTTCCTGACATCACTTATCTGACCTTTTCTGCTTGACTCGTACATATACTAGATATTGCAAATAAGGGAAACCATGGGACCTATGTTTCTATGGGCCTGGCTTACTTCACTTAATATAATTTTTACTATGTTTTTCCATTTCCTAACAAATGGGGCAATGTCATTCTTTCTGATGGAGGCATAGAATTCCATTGTGTATATATACCACATTTTCTTGATCCATTCATCTACTGAGGGGCATCTGGGTTGATTCCATATCTTAGCTATGGTAAATAATGCTGCAATAAACATAGTTGTGGTGATAGCTTTAATGTGGTCTTGTTTGTAAGCATTTGGGTAAATGCCCAAAAGTGGGATTGCTGGGTCATACGGGAGTTCTATGTGGAGTCTTTTGAGGAATCTCCATACTGCTTTCC
>NW_012296835.1:0-2500 GCF_000151885.1 Dipodomys ordii
TTTCTGCTTCTCCTTCTGTTTCGGCTTCTCTTTCTGCTTCTGCTTCTTCTCCTTCTTCTATTTCTTCTGATTCTGCTTCTCCTGCTTCTGCTTCTCCTGCTTCTCCTTCTGTTTCTCTTTATGCTTCTCCTTCTGCTTCTCCTTCTTCTGCTTCTACTACTGCTTCTGCTTCTCCTTCTGCTTCTGCATCTTCTGCTTCTTCTGCTACTGCCTCTGCTTCTTCTGTTTCTTCTGCTTCTCCTTCTGCTTTTGCTTCTCTTTCTACTTCTGCTTCTCCAGATTCTGCTTCTTCTGCTTCTCCTGTATCTCCTTATGCTTCAGGTTCTGCTTCTGCTTCTTCGGCTTCTTCTGCTTCTGCTTCTCCTGCTGCTGCTTCTTCTGCTGCTCCTGCTTCTATTTCTGCTTTTCCTTCTGTTTCTGCTTCTCCTTCTGCTTCTGCTTCTTCTCCTTCTTTTGTTTCTTCTGCTTCTGCTTCTCCTGCTTCTGCTTCTCCTGCTTCTCGTTGTGCTTCTCGTTGTGCTGCTCTTTCTGCTTCTCTTTCTGCTTCTACTTCTCCTTCTCTTTCTTCTGCTTCTCCTTCTGCTTCTTCTTCTCCTTCTGCTTCAATTTCTCCTGCTTCTCATTCTGCTTCTGCGTCTTCTGTTTCTTCTGCTTCTCCGCTTCTGCTTCTCCTGCTTCTCCTACTTCTCGTGCTGCTTCTCTTTCTGCGTCTCTTTCTGCTTCTGCTTATCCTTTTGCTTCTCCTACTCCTAATATTTTTCTTTCGCCTTCTCCTTCTTCTTCTTCTGCTTCTCCTGCTGCTTCTGCTTCTGCTTATTCTACTATTTCTGATTCTTCTGCTTCAGATTGTGCTTCTTCTGTTTCTCCTTCTGCTTCAGATTCTGCTTCTGCTTCTTCGGCTTCTCCTGCGTCTTCTGCTTCTGCTTCTCCTGCGTCTTCTGCTTCTCTTTCTGCTTCTGCTTATCCTTCTGTTTCTCCTACTCCTAATCCTTCTCTTTCTCCTTCTCCTTCTTCTTCTTCTGCTTCTACTGCTGCTTCTTCTTCTGCTTCTTCTGTTTTTCTGTTTCTTCTTCTGCTTCAGCTTCTGCTTCTTCTTCTTCTCCTTCCGCTTATGTTTCTCCTTCTGCTTCTGCTCTTCTCCTTCTTCTCCTTCTGCTTTTCCTGATTCTTCTTCTTCTGCTTCTACTACTTTTCCTTATGCTTCTCCGTCCCATTCTCCTTCTCCTTCAATTTCTCATTCTTGTGCTTCTCATTCTGCTTCTGCTTCTGCTTCTCCTGCTTCTGCTTCTTCTGTTTCTCCTTCTGCTTCTCTTTCTGCTTCTAATTCTGCTTCTGCTCCCCCTACTCCTAATCCTTCTCTTTCTCCTTCTTCTTCTTCTGCTTCAAGTTCTGCTTCTGCTTCTTCTGCTTGTTCTGTTTCTTCTACTTCTGCTTTTACAGCTTCTCCTGCTTCTGCTTCTCCTTCTGCTTCAGGTTTTGCTTCTGCTTCTTCGGCTTCTTCTGTTTCTTCTGCTTCTGCTCCGCCTGCTACTGCTTCTTCTGATTCCCTTTCTGCTTCTCCTTTTGCTTCTGCTTCTCCTTCTGCTCCTTTTCCTTCTTCTGTTTCTTCTTCTGCTGCTGTTTCTCCCGCTTCTGCTTCTTCTGCTTCTCCTGCTTGTCCTTCTGCTTCTGCTTCTCCTTTTCCTTCTTCTGCTTCTCTTTCTGCTTATGCTTCTGCTTCTGATTCTCCAACTTCTCCTTCTCCTTCTCCTTCTGTTTCTGCTTCTCTTTCTGCATCTGCATCTCCTTCTGCTTCAACTTCTGCTGCTCCTTCTCCTTCTTATTTTTCTCTCTCTGCTTCGACTTCTGCTTCTTATGCTTCTTTTTTTCTTCCGCTTCTGCTTTCCCTGCTTCTGCTTCTTATGCTTCTACTGCTTCTTCTGCTTCTGGTTCTTCCGCTTCTTCTGCTTCTACTTCTCTTTCTGCTTCTGCTTCTCCTGCTTGTTTTTCTGCTTCTTCTGCTGCTTCTCCTTCTGCTGCTTCTTCTACTTCTCCTTCTGCTTCTCTTTTTGCTTCTCCTTCTGCTTCTGCTTCTTCTGTTTCTCCTGCCGGAATTTCAGGTTCTACTTCTTCTGCTGCTTCTCCTTCTGCTTCTACTTCTGCTTCTGTTTCTGCTTCTTCTGCTTCTTCTCTTTCGGCTTCTCCTGCTTCTGCATCTTGTGCTTCTCCTGCTTCTCTTTCTGCTTCTCATTCCGCTTCTGCTTGTCCTTCTGCTTCTACTTCTCCTCCTTCTCCTTCTCCTACTTCTGCTTCTCCTTCAGCTTCTGCTTCTTCTGCTTCTCCTTCTGCATCTCCTTCTGCTTGTGATTGTGCTTATGATTCTTCTTCTGCCTCTGCTTCTCCTTCTCCTTCTTTTGCTTCTCTGTTTCTTCTACTTCTCCTTCTGTTTCTCCTTCTGCTTTTGCTTCTCTTTCTGCTTCTGCTTCTCCTTCTGCTTCTCCAGATTCTGCTTCTTCTCCTT
>NW_012296836.1:0-4554 GCF_000151885.1 Dipodomys ordii
GTTTCTTCTGTTTCTGCTTCTCCTGCTTCTTCTGCTTCTCCTGCTTGTCCTGCTTCTCTTTCCGCTTCATCTTCTGCTTCTGCTTCTCCTTCTGCTTCTGCTCTTCTCCTTCTTCTGTTTCGTTTGCTTCTGTTTCTTCTGCTTCTTCTTCTTCTGTTTCTTCTGATTCTACTTCTGCTTCTCCTTCTCCTCTTTCTGCTTCTGCTTCTTCTTCTTATGCTTATTCTTTTTCTACTGCTTCTGCTTCTCCTGCTTCTGCTTCTTCTTCTTCTACTGCTTCTCCTTATGCTTCTTCTTCTTCTTTTTCTTCTTCTTCTTCTTCTTCTTCTTCTTCTTCTTCTTCTTCTTCTTCTTCTTCTTCTTCTTCTCTTTCTTCTGCTTCTGCTTTTCCTGCTTCTTCTGCTTCTACTGCTTCTCTTTCTGCTTCTCATTCTGCTTCTGCTTCTCCTTCTGCTTCTCCTATTGCTTCTGCTGCTCTTCCTTCTCTTTCTCCTACTTCTACTTCTTCTTCTGCTTATGCTTCTTCTGCGTCTCCTGATTCTCCTTCTGCATCTCCTTCTGCTTGTGCTTGTCCTTATGCTTATACATCTGTTTCTGCTTCTCCTTCTGCTTCTTCTGCTTCTCCTTCTGAATCTCCTTCTGCTTCTGCTTCTGTTTCTCCTTCTTGTTCTCGTTATTCTGCTTTTCCTTTTGTTTCTCCTTCTGCTTCTGCTGCAACTGCTACTGCTCTTTCTGTTTCTTCTGCTTCTCCTTCTGCTTTTGATTCTCTTTCCGCTTCTGCTTCTCCTTCAGCTTCTCATTCTGCTTCTCCAGATTCTGCTTCTTCTGCTTCTCCTGCTTCTCCTTCTGCTTCAGGTTCTGCTTCTGCTTCTTCGGATTCTTATGTTTCTGCCTCTCCTGCTTCTGCTTCTTCTGCTTCCCCTCCTTCTCTTTCTGCTTCTCCTTCTGCTTCTGCTTCTCCTTCTGCTTCTTCTCCTTCTTCTGTTTCTTCTGCTTCTGTTTCTCCTGCTTCTGCTTCTCCTGCTTCTCTTTCTGCTTCTCTTTCCGCTTCTCCTTCTCCTTCTTCTGCTTCTCCTTCTGCTTCTGCTTCTGCTTCCATTTCTCCTTCTGCTTCTCATTTTGCTTCTGCTTCTGTTTCTTCTGCTTCTCCTGCTTCTGCTTCTCCTGGTTCTCCTACTTCTTGTGCTGCTTCTCCTTCTGCGTCTCTTTCTGCTTCTGCTTATCCTTTTGCTTCACCTACTCCTAATCATTCTCTTTCGCCTTCTCCGTCTTCTTCTTCTGTTTCTCCTGCTGCTTCTGCTTCTGCTTCTGCTTATTCTACTATTTCTGTTTCTTCTGCTTCGGCTTCAGATTATGCTTCTTCTGTTTCTCCTGCTTCAGATTCTGCTTCTGCTTCTTCGGCTTCTCCTGTTTCTTCTGCTTCTGCTTCTCCTGCTTCTTCTGCTTCTCCTGCTTGTCTTTCTGCTTCTCCTTCTCCTTCTGTTTCTCCTTCTGCTACTTCTTCTGCTCTTCTCCTTCTTCTATTTCTTTTGCTACTTCTTCTTCTGTTTCTTCTGATTCTACTTCTGCTTCTCCTTCTTCTCCTCTTTCTGCTTCTACTTCTACTTCTACTGATTCCCCTGTTTCTCGTTCTACTTCTTCTTCTGTTTCTGCTTCTCTTTCGGCTTCAACTTCTCCTTCTGCTGCTTCTCCCACTGCTTCTGCTTATGCTTCTTTTGCTTATTCTTTTTCTTCTGCTTCTGCTTCTCCTGCTTCTGCTTCTTCTGCTTCTCCTTATGCTTCTCCTTATTCTTCTACTTATGCTTTTTCTTCTTCTTCTTCTTTGTCTTCTTCTTCTTCTTTGTCTTCTTCTTCTTCTTCTTCTTCTTCTTCTTCTTCTT
Organism: Dipodomys ordii; assembly: GCF_000151885.1. Lineage (NCBI taxonomy): Eukaryota > Metazoa > Chordata > Mammalia > Rodentia > Heteromyidae > Dipodomys > Dipodomys ordii. The sequence goes on from NW_012296836.1 coordinate 1,881, forward strand.
CATCTTCTTCTTCTTCTTCTTCTGCTTCTTCTTCTTCTCATTCTTCTGCTTCTGCTTCTCCTGCTTCTTCTGCTTCTAATACTTCTCTTTCTGCTTCTCATTCTGCTTCTGCTTCTCCATCTGCTTCTCCTATTGCTTCTGCTGCCCTTCCTTCTCCTTCTTCTTCTCCTACTTCTGCTTCTCCTCTGCTTCTGCTTCTTCTGCTTCTCCTGCTTCTCCTTGTGCATCTTCTTCTGCTTCTGCTTTTCCTTCTGCTACTTCTTCTGCTTCTGCTTCTCCTTCTTCTGCTTCTCCTTCTGATTCTCCTTCTGCTTCTCCTTCTGCTGCTCCTACTTCTTCTTCCTCTGATTATGCTTCTTATGCTTATTCCTTTTCTTCTGCTTCTGCTTCTCCTGCTTCTGCTTCTTCTGCTTCTAATGCTTCTCCTTATGCTTCTCCTTCTTCTTCTTCTTCTTCTTCTTCTTCTTCTTCTTCTTCTTCTTCTTCTTCTTCTTCTTCTTCTTCTTCTTCTTCTTCTTCTTCTTCTTCTTCTTCTTCTCTTTCTTCTGCTTCTGCTTTTCCTGCTTCTTCTGCTTCTACTGCTTCTCTTTCTGCTTCTCATTCTGATTCTGCTTCTCCTTCTGCTTCTCCTATTGCTTCTGCTGCTCTGCTTTCTCCTTCTCCTGCTTCTACTTCTGCTTCTTCTGCTTTTCCTGCTTCTCCTTCTGCATCTCCTTCTGCTTATCCTTATGTTTCTTCTTCTGCTTCTCCTTCTGCTTCTCCTTCTGCTTCTTCTGCTTCTCCTTCTGATTCTCTTTCTGCTTCTCCTTCTGTTTGCCTTCTCCTTCTCGTTCTTCTGCTTTTCCTTCTGCTTCTCTTACTGCTGCAACTACTACTGCTTCTGTTCTTCTGTTTCTTCTGCTTCTCCTTCTGCTTTTGATTCTCTTTCCGCTTCTGCTTCTCATTCTGCTTCTCCAGATACTGCTTCTTCTGCTTCTCCTGCTTCTCCTTCTGCTTCAGGTTCTGCTCCTACTTCTGCTTCTTGTCCTTCTCCTGTTTCTTCTGCTTCTGCTTCTCCTGTTTCTGCATCTCCTGGTTCTCCTTCTGCTGCTCTATCTGCTTCTCCTGCTGCATTTCCTTCTGGTGCTCTTTCTTCTGCTTCTCTTTCTGCTTCTCCTTCTGTTTCTCCTCCTTCTCCTTCTCGTTCTTCTTCTTTTCCTTCTACTTCTCCTTTTGCTTCTGCATCTTCTGCTTCTTCTTCTACTGCCTCTGCTTCTTCTGTTTCTTCTGCTTCTCCTTCTGCTTTTGCTTCTCTTTCTGCTTCTGCTTCTCCTTCTGCTTCTCCAGGTTCTGCTTCTTTTGCTTCTCCTGCTTCTCCTTCTGCTTTAGGTTCTGCTTCTTCGGCTTCTTCTGCTTCTGCTTCTCCTGCTGCTGCTTCTTCTGCTTCTCCTGCTTCTCTTTCTTCTTTTCCTTCTGTTTCTGCTTCTCCTTCTGCTTCTGCTTCTTCTCCTTCTTCTGTTTCTTTTGCTTCTGCTTCTCCTGCTTCTGCTTCTCCTGCTTCTCGTTCTGCTTCTCTTTCTGCTTCTCTTTCTGCTTCTCCTTCTCCTTCTTATGCTTCTCCTTCTGCTTCTGCTTCTCCTTCTGCTTCTGCTTCAATTTCTCCTTCTGCTTCTCATTCTGCTTCTGCGTCTTCTGTTTCTTCTGCTTCTCCTGCTTCTGCTTCTCCTGCTTCTCGTACTTCTCGTGCTGCTTCTCCTTCTGCTTCTCTTTCTGCTTCTGCTTATCCTTTTGCTTCTCCTACTCCTACTACCTCTCTCTCGCCTTCTCCGTCTTCTTCTTCTGCTTCTCCTGCTGTTTCTGCTTATTCTACTATTTCTGTTTCTTCTGCTTCGGCTTCATATTGTGCTTCTTCTATTTCTCCTGCTTCAGATTCTGCTTCTTCTTCTTCGGCTTCTCCTGTTTCTTCTGCTTCTGCTTCTCCTGCTTCTTCTGCTTCTCCTGCTTCTCTTTCTGCTTCTCCTTCTGCTTCTGTTTCTCCTTCTGCTTCTTCTTCTGCTCTTCTCCTTCTTCTGTTTCTTTTGCTTATGTTTCTTCTGCTTGTTCTTCTTCTGTTCCTTCTGATTCTACTTCTGCTTCTCCTTCTTCTCCTCTTTCTGCTTCTACTTCTGCTTCTTCTGATTCTCCTGTTTCTCGTTCTTCTTCTCCTTCTGTTTCTGCTTCTCTTTCTGCTTCAACTTCTCCTTCTGCTGCTCCTTCTCCTTCTCTTTCTTCTGCTTCTCCCACTGCTTCTGTTTCTGCTTCTTTTGCTTATTCTTTTTCTTCTGCTTCTGCTTCTCCTGCTTCTGCTTCTTCTGCTTCTACTGCTTCTCCTTATGCTTCTCCTTATGCTTCTCTTTATGCTTCTTCTTCTTCTTCTTCTTCTTCTTCTTCTTCTTCTTCTTCTTCTTCTTCTTCTTCTTCTTCTTCTTCTTCTTCTTCTTCTTCTTCTTCTGCTGCTGCTGCTGCTGCTGCTGCTGCTGCTGCTGCTGCTGCTTCTCTTTCTTCTGCTTCTGCTTTTCCTGCTTCTTCTGCTTCTTTTGCTTCTCTTTCTGCTTCTCATTCTGGTTCTGCTTCTCCTTCTGCTTCTGCTATTGCTTCTGCTGCCCTTCCTTCTCCTTCTTACTTCTCCTACTTCTGCTTCTCCTTCTGCTTCTGC
>NW_012296837.1:0-2458 GCF_000151885.1 Dipodomys ordii
TCTCCTTATGCTTCAGGTTCTGCTTCTGCTTCTTCGGCTCCTTCTGCTTCTGCTTCTCCTGCTGCTGCTTCTTCTGCTGCTCCTGCTTCTATTTCTGCTTTTCCTTCTGTTTCTGCTTCTGTTTCTGCTTCTTCTCCTTCTTATGGTTCTTCTGCTTCTGCTTCTCCTGATTCTGCTTCTCCTGCTTCTCGTTGTGCTTCTCTTTCTGCTTCTCTTTCTGCTTCTCCTTCTCCTTCTTCAGCTTCTCCTTCTGGTTCTCCTTCTCCTTCTGCTTCAATTTCTCCTTCTGCTTCTCATTCTGCTTCTGCGTCTTCTGTTTCTTCTGCTTCTCTTGCTTCTGCTTCTCCTGCTTCTCCTACTTCTCGTGCTGCTTCTCCTTCTGCGTCTCTTTCTGCTTCTGCTTATCCTTTTGCTTCTCCTACTCCTAATCCTTCTCTTTCGCCTTCTCCTTCTTGTTCTTCTGCTTGTCCTGGTGCTTCTGCTTATTCTACTATTTCTGTTTCTTCTGCTTCTGCTTCAGATTGTGCTTCTTCTGTTTCTCCTTCTGCTTCAGATTCTGCTTCTGCTTCTTCGGCTTCTCCTGTTTCTTCTGCTTCTGCTTCTCCTGCTTCTTCTGCTTCTCCTGCGTCTCTTTCTGCTTCTCCTTCTGCTTCTGCTTCTCCTTCTGCTTCTGCTCTTCTCCTTCTTCTGTTTCTTTTGCTTCTGTTTCTTCTGATTCTTCTTCTTCTGTTTCTTCGGATTCTACTTCTGCTTCTCCTTCTTCTCCTTCTCTTTCTGCTTCTTCTGATTCTCCTTCTTCTCCTTCTTGTTCTCCTTCTGTTTCTGCTTCTCTTTCTGCTTCTGCTTCTCCTTCTGCTGCTCCTTCTCCTTCTCCTTCTTCTGCTTCTCTCACTGCTTCTGCTTCTGCTTCTTTTGCTTATTCTTTTTCTTCTGCTTCAGCTTCTCCTGCTTCTGCTTCTTCTCCTTCTACTGCTTCTCCTTACGCTTCTCCTTATGCTTCTCCTTATGCTTCTCCTTATGCTTCTCCTTATGCTTCTTCTTCTTCTTCTTCTTCTTCTTCTTCTTCTTCTCTTTCTTCTGCTTCTGCCTTTCCTGCCTCTTCTGCTTCTACTGCTTCTCTTTCTGCTTCTTGTCCTTCTCCTGTTTCTTCTCCTTCTGCTTCTCCTGCTTCTGCTTCTTCTGCTTTTCCTGCTTCTCTTTCTGCTTCTCCTTCTGCTTCTCCTTCTGGTTCTGCTCCTTCTCCTTCTTCTGCTTCTCCCGCTTCTGCTTCTTCTGCTTCTCCTGCTTCTCGTTCTGCTTCTCTTCGTCGGCTTCTCTTTCTACTTCTGCTTCTGCTTCTTCTGCTTCTGCTTCTTCACTTTAATTCTTCTCCTTCTGCTTCTGCTTCTTCTCCTTCTCCTGCTTCTCCTTCTGCATCTCCTTCTGCTTGTGCCTTTCCTTGTGCTTCTTCTTCTGCTTCTGTTTCTCCTTCTCCTTCTTCTGCTTCTCCGTCTGCTTCTGCTTCTTCTGCTTTACCTGATTCTCTTTCTGCTTCTCCTTCTGCTTCTCCTTCTGTTTATCCTTCTCCTTCTCGTTCTTCTGCTATTTCTTGTGCTTCCTTTTCTGCTTCTACATCTTCAGCTTCTTCTGCTACTGCTTCTGTTTCTTCTGCTTCTCCCTCTGCTTCTCCTGCTTTTGCTTCAATTTCTGCTTCTGCTTCTCTTTCTGCTTCTGCTGATTCTGCTTCTTCTGTTTCTTCTTCTGCTTCACGTTCTGCTTCTGCTTCTTCGGTTTCTTATGCTTCTGCTTCTCCTGCTTCTGCTTCTTCTGCATCCCCTCCTTCTCTTTGTGCTTCTCCTTTTGTTTCTGCTTCTCCTTCTGCTTCTGCTTCTTCTCCTTCTCCTGTTTCTTCTGCTTCTGCTTCTCCTGCTTCTGCTTCTCCTGCTTCTCGTTCTGCTTCTCTTTCTGCTTTTCTTTCTGCTTCTCCTTCTCCTTCTTCTGCTTCTCCTTCTGCTTCTGCTTCAATTTGTCCTTCTGCTTCTCATTCTGCTTCTGCGTCTTCTGTTTCTTCTGCTTCTCCTGCTTCTGCTTCTCCTGCTTCTCCTACTTCTCGTGCTGCTTTTCCTTCTGCGTCTCTTTCTGCTTCTGCTTTTCCTTTTGCTTCTCCTACTCCTAATACTTCTCCGTCGCCTTCTCCGTCTTCTTCTGCTGCTTCTCCTGCTGCTTCTGCTTCTGCTTATTCTACTATTTCTGTTTCTTCTGCTTCTGCTTCAGATTGTGCTTCTTCTGTTTCTACTTCTGCTTCAGATTCTGCGTCTGCTTCTTCGGATTTTTCTGTTTCTTCTGCTTCTTCTTCTCATGCTTCTATTTCTTCTTCTCCTTCTGCTTCTTCTTCTCCTTCTGCTTGTGCTTCTGCTCTTCTCCTTCTTCTGTTTCTTTTGCTTCTGTTTCTTCTTCTTCTCTCATCTTCTGTTCTTGA
>NW_012296838.1:0-2095 GCF_000151885.1 Dipodomys ordii
CAATTCTGCTTCTGCTTCTCCTTCTGCTTCTCCTATTGCTTCTGTTGCACTTCCTTATCCTTCTCCTTCTCCTACTTCTGCTTCTCCTTCTGCTTCTGCTTCTTCTGCTTCTCCTGCTTCTCGTTCTGCATCTTCTTCTGCTTCTGCTTCTCCTTCTGTTGCTTCTTCTGCTACTCCTTCTTCTGCTTCTCCTTATGCTTCTCCTTCTACTTCTCTTTCTGCTGCTCCTTCTCCTTCTTCTGCTTCTCCCTCTGTTTCTTCTTCTTATGCTTATTCTTTTTGTACTGCTTCTGCTTCTCCTGCTTCTGCTTCTTCTGCTTCTACGTCTTCTCCTTATGCTTCTCCTTCTCCTTCTTCTATTTCTTCTTCTTCTTCTTCTTCTTCTTCTTCTTCTTCTTCTTCTTCTTCTTCTTCTTCTTCTTCTTCTTCTTCTTCTCTTTCTTCTGCTTCTTCTTTTCCTGCTTCTTCTGCTTCTACTGCTTCACTTTCTGCTTCTCATTCTGCTTCTGCTTCTCCTTCTGCTTCTCCTATTGCTTCTGCGGCGCTTCCTTCTCCTTCTCCTACTTCTACTTCTCCTTCTGCTTCTGCTTCTTCTGCTTCTCCTTATGCATCTTCTTCTGCTTCTGCTTTTCCTTCTGCTGCTTCTTCTGCTTCTGTTTCTCCTTCTGCTTCTCCTTCTGCTTCTTCTGCTTCTCCTTCTGCTTCTCCTTCTGCTTCTCCTTCTGCTTCTCGTTCTTCTGATTTTCCTTCTGCTTCTCCTTCTGCTTTTGCTGCAACTGCTACTGCCTCTGCTTCTTCTGTGTCTTTTGCTTCTCCTTCTGCTTTTGATTCTCTTTCTGCTTCTGCTTCTGCTTCTACTTCAGCTTCTCCAGATTCTGCTTCTTCTCCTTCTCCTGCTTCTCCTTCTGGTTCAGGTTCTGCTTCTGCTTCTTCGGATTCTTATGCTTCTGCTTCTCCTGCTTCTGCTTCTTCTGCTTCCCCTCTTTCTCTTTCTGCTTCTCCTTCTGTTTCTGCTTCTCCTTCTGCTTCTGCTTCTTGTCCTTCTCCTGTTTTCTGCTTCTGCTTTTCCTGCTTCTGCTTCTTCTGCTTTTCCTGTTTCTCTTTCTGCTTCTCCTTCTGCTCCTTCTCCTTCTTCTGCTTCTGTTTCTTCTTCTTCTGCTTCTCCCGCTTCTGCTTCTTCTGTCTCCTGCTTCACGTTCTGCTTCTCTTCGTCGGCTTCTCTTTCTATTTCTGCTTCTGCTTCTGCTTCTCTTTCTGCTTCTGCTTCTCCTTCTGGTTCTCCTTCTTCTTCTCCAGTTTCTTCTTCTTCTGTTTCTCCAGCTTCACCTTCTGCTTCAGGTTCTCCTTTTGCGTCTTCTGCTTCTCGTTCTTCTGATTTTCCTTCTGCTTCTCCTTCTGCTTTTGCTGCAACTGCTACTGCTTCTGCTTCTTCTGTGTCTTTTGCTTCTCCTTCTGCTTTTGATTCTCTTTCTGCTTCTCCTTCTGCTTCTACTTCAGCTTCTCATTCTGCTTCTCCAGATTCTGCTTCTTCTCCTTCTCCTGCTTCTCCTTCTGGTTCAGGTTCTGCTTCTGCTTCTTCGGATTCTTATGCTTCTGCTTCTCCTGCTTCTGCTTCTTCTGCTTCCCCTCTTTCTCTTTCTGCTTCTCCTTCTGTATCTGCTTCCCCTTCTGCTTCTGCTTCTTGTCCTTCTCCTGTTTTCTGCTTCTGCTTCTCCTGCTTCTGCTTCTTCTGCTTTTCCTGCTTCTCTTTCTGCTTCTCCTTCTGCTCCTTCTCCTTCTTCTGTTTCTTCTTCTTCTGCTTCTCCCGCTTCTGCTTCTTCTGTCTCCTGCTTCACGTTCTGCTTCTCTTCGTCGGCTTCTCTTTCTATTTCTGCTTCTGCTTCTTCTGATTCTGCTTCTTCTCCTTCTTCTTCTCCTTCTGCTTCTGTTTCTTCTGCTTCTCCTGCTTCTCCTTCTGCATCTCCTTCTGCTTGTGCTTTTCCTTCTGCTTCACCTTCTCCTTCTTCTGCTTCTCCGTCTGCTTCTGCTTCTTCTTCTTTTCCTGGTTCTCACTTCTGCTTCGCCTTGTGTTTCTCCTTCTCGTCATCTGCTATCC
>NW_012296840.1:0-1710 GCF_000151885.1 Dipodomys ordii
TAAGCTTCTTCTTCTGCATCTGCTTCACCAGCATGATAAGGTACACCTTATGCTTCTGCTTCTACTGCTTTTCCTGCTTCTCCTTAGGCATTTCCCTCAGCCTAAGCTTCTGCTTCTCCTTCTGATTCTCCTTCTCCATCTCGATTATCTGCTAAACCTTCTGCTTCTCCTTCTGCTTCAACATCAGCTCCTTCTCCCTCTGCTGCTGCTTCTCATGCTTCATCTTTTTCTCTGCTTCTGCTTCTCCTGCTCTGCTTCTTCTGCTTCTCCTGCTTCTCTTTCTGCTTCTCCTGCTACTTGTCCTTCTGCTCCTCCTTCTCCATCTTCTACTTCTCCTTCTGCTTCTACTTCTGCTTCTTCTTCTTCTCCTTCTACTTCTCCTGCTTCTCCTTCTTCTTTTGCTTCTTCTTCTCCTTTTGCTTCTTCTTCTTCTTCTTCTTCTTCTCCTTCTTCTTCTTCTTCTCCTTCTTCTTCTTCTTCTTCTTCTTCTTCTTCTTCTTCTTCTTCTTCTTCTTCTTCTTCTTCTTCTTCTTCTTCTTCTTCTTCTTCTTCTTCTTCTTCTTCTTCTTCTTCTGTATCTTCTGTTTCTGCTTCTCCTGCTTCTGCATTTGTGCTTCTCCTGCTTCTCTTTCTTCTTCCCATTCTTCTGCTTCTCCTTCTGCTTCTCCTATTGCTTCTGCTGCCCTTCCTTCTCCTTCTCCTTCTCCTACTTCTGCTTCTCCTTCTGCTTCTGCTTCTTCTGCTTCTCCTGCTTCTCCTTCTGCATCTTCTTCTGCTTCTGCTTCTCCTTCTGCTGCTTCTTCTGTTTCTGCTTCTCCTTCTCCTTCTTCTGCTTTTCCTTCTGATTCTCCTTCTGCTTCTCCTTCTCCTGCTCGTTCTTCTGCTTTTCCTACTTCTTTTCCTTCTGCTTCTGTTACAACGACTACTGCTTCTCCTTCTTTTGTTTCTTCTGCTTCTACTTCTGCTTTTGATTCTCTTTCTGGTTCTGCTTCTGCTTCTCATTCTGCTTCTCCAGATTCTGCTTCTTCTACTTCTCCTGCTTCAGGTTCTGCTTCTGCTTCTTCGGATTTTTATGCTTCTGCTTCTTCTGCTTCCCCTCCTTCTCTTTCTGCTTCTCCTTCTGTTTCTGCTTCTCTTTCTGCTTCTCCTTCTGCTTCTCCTTCTGCTTCTGCTACTTCTCCTTCTTCTGTTTCTTCTTCTTCTGCTTCTCCTGCTTCTCGTTCTGCTTCTCTTCGTCTGCTTCTCTTTCTGCTTCTGCTTCTCCAGATTCTGCTTCTTCTCCTTCTCCTGCTTCTCCTTCTGCTTCAGGTTCTCCTTCTGTTTCCTCGGCTTCTTCTGCTTCTGCTTCTCCTGCTGCTGCTTCTTCTGCTTCTCCTGCTTCTCCTTATGCTTTTCCTTCTTTTTCTGCTTCTCCTTCTGCTTCTGCTTCTTGTCCTTCTCCTGTTTCTTCTGCTTCTGCTTCTCCTGTTTCTGCTTCTCCTGCTTCTCCTTCTGCTGCTCTTTCTGCTTCTCCTGCTGCTTTTCCTTCTCCTGCTACTTCTTCTGCTTCTCTTTCTGCTTCACCTTCTGTTTCTCCTTCTCCTTCTCCTTCTCGTTCTTCTGCTTTTCCTTCTGCTTCTCCTTCTGCTTCTGCATCTTCTGCTGCTTCTGCTACTGCGTCTGCTTCTCCTTCTGCTTCTCCTTCTGCTTTTGCTTCTCTTCTCCTTCTCC
>NW_012296841.1:0-4553 GCF_000151885.1 Dipodomys ordii
GTAGAAGCCGAAGCTGAGAAGCATCAGAAGAAGAAGCAGAAGCAGAAGAAGATGCAGAATGAGATGCAGGAGAAGCAGAAGAAGCAGAAGCAGACGGAGAAGCACAAGTAGGAGAAGGAGAAGGCGCCGGAAGGGCCGCTGAAGCAATAGGAGAAGCAGAAGGAGAAGCAGAAGCAGAATCAGAAGCAAAACGAGAAGCAGTATAAGCAGTAAAGCCATTTCAAGCAGTAGAAAGAGAAGAAGAAGAAGAAGAAGAAGAAGAAGAAGAAGAGGAAGAAGAAGAAGAAGATGAAGAAGAAGAAGAAGAAGAAGAAGAAGAAGAAGAAGGAGTAGGAGAAGAAGATGAAGAAGAAGAAGAAGAAGAAGTAGAAGAAGAAGAAGTAGAAGAAGTAGAAGAAGAAGAAGAAGAAACAGGAGAAAGAGAAGGAGCAGAAGGAGAAGCAGAAGCAGCAGAAGCTAGAAAAGCAGAAGCAGAAGAAACAGAACAAGCAGAAGAAGCAGAAGCAGAACGAGAAGCAGAAGAAGAAGAAGGAGAAAGAGAAGGATTAGGAGTAGGAGGAGCAGAAGGAGAATCAGAAGCAGAAAGAGAAGCAGAAGGAGAAGCAGAAGGAGAAACAGAAGAAGCAGAAGCAGGAGAAGCAGAAGCAGAAGCAGAATGAGAAGCACAAGAAGGAGAAATTGAAAGAGAAGGAGAATGAGACGGAGAAGCAGAAGGAGAAGTAGGAGAAGAAGAAGAAGGAGAAGCGTGAGAAGCAAAGCAGAAGAAACAGAAGAAGGAGAAGAGCAGAAGCAGAAACAGACGGAGAAGCAGAAGCAAAAGGAGAAACAGAAGAAGCAGAAGCTGAAGCAGAAGAAGAAGCAACAGAATAAGCAGAAGAAGCAGAAGAAGAAGCAGCAGGAGAAGCAGAAGAAGAAGAAGGAGAAGGAGAAGCAGAAAGAGAAGCAGAAGCAGAAAGAGAAGCAGAAACAGAAGGAGAACAAGAAATAGAAGCAGGAGAAGCAGAAGTAGAAGCAGAAAGAGGAGAAGAAGGAGAAGCAGAAGTAGAATCAGAAGAAACTGAAGAAGAAACAGAAGCAAAAAAAACAGAAGAAGAAGAGCAGAAGCAGAAGGAGAAGCAGAAGCAGAAGGAGAAGCAAAAAGAGAAGCAGAAGGAGAAGTAGAAGAAGCAGCAGAAGGAGAAGCAGCAGAAGAATCAGAAAAACAAGCAGGAGAAGCAGAAGCAGAAAGAGAAGAAGAAGCAGTAGAAGCATAAGAAGCAGAAGCAGTAGAAGCAGAAGCAGAAGCTAAAGAAGAAGCATAAGAAGCAGAAGCAGAGGGAAAAACAGAAGAAGGAGAAAGAGCAGAAGAAGGTGAAGCAGAAGGAGATGCAGAAGCAGAAAGAGAAGCAGAAACAGAAGGAGAAGAAGAAGGAGAATATGGAGAATCAGAAGAAGCAGAAGCAGAAGCTGAAAGAGAAGGAGAAGAAGGAGAAGGAGATGCAGAAGGAGAAGGACAAGCAGGAGAAGCAGAAGAAGCAGAAGCGGGAGGAGCAGAAGAAGAAGAAGAAGAAGAAGAAGAAGAAGAAGAAGAAGAAGAAGAAGAAGAAGAAGAAGAAGAAGAAGAAGAAGAAGAAGAAGAAGAAGAAGAAGAAGAAGAAGAAGAAGAAGAAGAAGAAACAGAAGAAAGAGAAGGAGCAGAAGGAGAAGCAGAAGCAGAAGGAGAAGCAGAAAGAGAAGCAGAAGAAGCAGTAGCAGGAGAAACAGAAGCAGAAGAAACAGAAGAGGCCCAAGAAGCAGAAGGAGAAAATGAAGCAGAAGAAGCAGAAGCAGCAGAAGCTGGAAAAGCAGAAGCAGAAGAAACAGAACAAGCAGAAGAAGCAGAACGAAAAGCAGAAGAAGAAGAAGAAGGAGAAAGAGAAGGAGTAGGAGGAGAAGAAGGAGAATCAGAAGCAGAAAGAGAAGCAGAAGGAGAAGCAGAAGGAGAAACAGAAGAAGCAGAAGCAGGAGAAGCAGAAGCAGAAGCAGCAGGAGAAGCAGAAGCAGAATGAGAAGCACAAGAAGGAGAAATTGAAAGAGAAGGAGAATGAGACGGAGAAGCAGAAGGAGAAGTAGGAGAAGCAGAAGAAGGAGAAGCAGGAGAAGCAGAAGCAGAAGAAACAGAAGAAGGGGAAGAGCAGAAGCAGAAACAGACGGAGAAGCAGAAGCAAAAGGAGAAACAGAAGAAGCAGAAGCTGAAGCAGAAGAAGAAGCAACAGAAAAAGCAGAAGAAGCAGAAGAAGAAGCAGCAGAAGAAGAAGGAGAAGGAGAAGCAGAAAGAGAAGCAGAAGCAGAAAGAGAAGCAGAAACAGAAGGAGAACAAGAAGGAGAAGCAGGAGAACCAGAAGAAGCAGAAAGAGAAATAGAAGAAGGAGAAGCAGAAGTAGAATCAGAAGAAACAGAAGAAGAAGAAAAAGAAGAAACAGAAGCAAAAGAAACAGAAGAAGGAGAAGAGCAGAAACAGAAGCAGAAGGAGAAGGAGAAGCAGAAAGAGAAGCAGGTGAAGCAGAAGAAGTAGCAGCAGGAGAAGCAGAAGAAACAGGAGAAGCCGAAGAAGCAGAAGCAGAATCTGAAGCAGAAGGAGAAACAGAAGAAGCACAATCTAAAGCATAAGCAGAAGAAACAGAAATAGTAGAATAAGTAGAAGCAGAAGCAGCAGGAAAAGCAGAAGAAGAAAATGGGGAAGGCGAAAGAGGAATATTAGGAGTAGGAGAAGCAAAAGGATAAGCAGAAGCAGAAAGAGACGCAGAAGGAGAAGCAGCAAGAGAAGTAGGAGAAGCAGGAGAAGCAGAAGCAGGAGAAGCAGAATAAACAGAAGACGCAGAAGCAGAATGAGAAGCAGAAGGAGAAATTGAAGCAGAAGCAGAAGCAGAAGGAGAAGCAGAAGCCGAAGTAGAAGTAGAAGCAGAAGAAGGAGAAGGACAAGGAGAAGGAGAAAGAGAAGCAGAAAGAGAAGGAGAACGAGAAGCAGGAGAAGCAGAAGCTGGAGAAGCCGAAGCAGAAGAAACAGAAGAAGGGGAAGAAGCAGAAGCAGAAGGAGAAGCAGAAACAGAAGGAAAAGCAGAAAGAGAAGCAGGAGAAGAAGAAGAAGCAGCAGCAGGAGAAGCAGAAGCAGAAGAAGCCGAAAAAGCAAAAGCAGAACCTGAAGCAGAAGGAGAAGCAGGAGAAGCAGAAGAAGCAGAATCTGGAGAAGCAGAAGGAGAAGCAGAAGCAGAAAGAGAAGCAAAAGCAGAAGGAGAAGCAGAAGAAACAGAAGAAGCAGAGGCAGTATCAGAAGAAGCAGAAGATTCAGAAGCAGAAGGAGAAGCAGATGGAAAAGCAGAAGAACTAGAAGGAGAAGGAGAAGGAGAAACAGGAGTAGAAGCAGAAAGAGAAGCAGAAGAAGGAGCAGTAGAAGAAAAGCGGCAGGAGAAACAGAAAGAGCAGCAGAAGGAGAAGCAGGAAATGCAGAAACAGGAGAAGAACAAGCAGAAGAAACAGGAGAAGGTCAAGAAGCAGAAGCAGAAGGAGAAGCAGAAAGAGAAGGAGGTGAAGCAGAAGAAGCAGAAGCAGGAGAAGCAGAAGCATAAGAATCTGAAGAAGCAGAAGCAGAACCTGAAGCAGAAGGAGAAGCAGGAGAAGCAGAAGAATCAGAATCTGGAGAAGCAGAAGGAGAAGCAGAAGGAGAAGCAGAAGCAGAAAGAGAATCAAAAGCAGAATGAGAAGCAGAAGAAACAGAAGAAGTAGAAGCAGTAGCAGTTGTAGCAGAAGCAGTAGGAAAAGCAGAAGGAAAAGGAGAAGAACAAGAAGGAGAAGGAGAAACAGAAGGAGAAGCAGAAGGAGAAGCCGAAAGAGAAGCAGGTAAAGCAGAAGAAGAAGCAGAAGGAGAATCAGAAGGAGAAGCAGAAGAAGGAGAAGGAGAAGCAGAAGCAGAAGAAGATGCAGAAGGAGAAGCAGAAGAAGCAGAAGCAGAAGGAGAAGCAGGAAAAGCAGAAGAAGCAGAAGCAAAAGGTGAAGCAAAAGAAGGAGAAGGAGAAGCAGAGGCAGAAGAAGAAGCATAAGGACAAGCACAAGCAGAAGGAGATGCAGAAGGAGAAGCAGGAGAAGCAGAAGAAGCAGAAGGTGAAAGAGAAGCAGAAGTAGGAGAAGGAGGAGAAGCAGAAGCAGAAGGAGAAGCAGAAGCAGAATGAGAAGCAGAAAGAGAAGCAGGATGAGGACAAGAAGCAGAAGCAGGAGAAGCCGAAAGAGAAGAAGCAGAAACAGAAGCAGAAGGAGATGAAGAAGCAGAAGGAGAAGCAGGAAAAGCAGAAGAAGCAGAAGCAAAATGTGAAGCAAAAGAAGGAGAAGGAGAAGCAGAGGCAGAAGAAGAAGCATAAGGACAAGCACAAGCAGAAGGAGATGCAGAAGGAGAAGCAGAAGAAGCAGAAGCTGAAAGAGAAGCGGAAGTCGGAGAAGGAGAAGGAGAAGCAGAAGCAGAAGGAGAAGCAGAAGCAGAATGAGAAGCAGAAAGAGAAGCAGGAGGAGGACAAGAAGCAGAAGTAGGAGAAGTCTGAAAGAGA
>NW_012296842.1:0-4553 GCF_000151885.1 Dipodomys ordii
GTGTCCCGCTGTGGCCCGCTGTGTCCCTCTGTGGCACCTGCTGTATCCCCGCTCTGTCCCGCTCTGTGCCCCGCTTTGTCCGGCTGTGTCCACTGCTGTGACCCCGTTGTGCCTTGCTGTGTCCGGCTGTGTACCCCACTGTGTCCAGCTGTGTCCCCGCTGTGTCCCGCTGTGTCCCCCACTGTGTCCCAATGTGTCCCCTGCTGTGTCCCCCACTGTGTCCCGCTGTGTCCCCTGCTGTGTCTGGCTGTGTCCCCCGCTGTGTCCCGCTGTGTCCACTGCTGTGACCCCGTTGTGCCTTGCTGTGTCCCGCTGTGTCCCCCACTGTGTCCCGCTGTGTCCTCGCTGTGTCCAATTGTGTCCCCGCTGTTTCCCCGCTGGGTCCTGCTGGGTCCCGCTGTGTCCCGCTGGGTCCCCCGCTTTGTCCCGCTGTGTCCCCGCAGAGTCCCCGCTGTGTCCCGCTGTGTCCCACTGTGTCCTGTGGTGTCCCAATTTGTCCCCCGCTATGTCCCCTGCTGAGTCCCCTCTGTGTCCCCGCTGTGTCCCGCTGTGTCCCCCGCTGTGTCCCGCTGTGTCCCCCGCTGTGTCCTGCTGTGTCCCGCTGTGTCCTGCTTGGTCCCGCAGTGTCCCCGCTGTGTCCCCGCTGTGTCCCGCTGTGTCCCCGCAGGTTCACCGCTGTTTCACGCTGTGTTCCGTGGTGTCCCGCTTTGTCCCCCGCTGTGGCCCCCCCTCAGCCACCTGTGTCCCCGCTGTGTCCCGCTGTGTCCTCGCTGTGTTCGCCTTTGTCTCCTGCTCTGTCATCCGCTGTGTCTCACGCTTTGTCCCCGCTGGGTCCTGCTGTGTCCCGCACTGTCCCCCACTGTGTCCCCCGCTGAGTCCTCTATGTGTCGCCGCTGTGTCCCGCTGTGTCCTCGCTGTGTCACCTGCTTTCTCCCGCTTTGTCCCACGCTTTGTCCCCGCTGGGTCCCGCTGTGTCTCGCTCTGTCCCCCACTGTGTCCCCCGCTGAGTCCTCTATGTGTCGCCGCTGTGTCCCGCTGTGTCCTCGCTGTGTCCCCTGCTGTCTCCCACTTTGTCCCACGCTGTGTCCCGCTGTGTCCCGCTGTGTCCTTGCTGTGTCCCCTGCTGTGTCCTGCTGTGTTCCCGCTGTGTCCCAAGCTGTGTCCCGCTGTGTCCCGCTGTGTGCCCCGCTGTGTCCCACTATGTTCCCGCAGTGTCCCCGCTGTGTCCCCGCTCTGTCCTCGCTGTGTTCCCCGCTGTGGCCCGCTGTGTCCCCCGCTGTGTCCAGCTGTGTCTACTGCTGTGTCCCGCTGTGTCCCCCTGTGTCTCGCTGTGTCCCGCTGTGTCCTCGCTGTTTCCCACGCTGTGTTCTGCTGTGTGCTCGCTGTGTCCCCCGCTGTGTCCCGTTGTGTCCCCAGCTGTGTACCCAGCTGTGTACCCCACTGTGTCCTGCTGTGTCCCCGCTGTATCGACGTTGTATCCCGCTTGGTCCCGCTGTGTCCTCGCTGTGTTCCCCGCTGTGTCCTGCTTTTTACCCCTCTGTGTCCCCCGCTGTGTCCCGCTGTGTCCCGCTGTGTACTGTTGTGTCCCCCACTCAGTCCCGCTGTATCCCCGCTGTGTCCCAATGTGTCCTCGCTGTGTCAAGCGCTGGGTCCCGCTGTGTCCCCGCTGTGTCCCAATGTGTCCTCTCTGTTTCCCACGCTGTGTTCTGCTGTGTCCTCGCTGTGTCCCCCGCTGTGTCCCGCTGTGTCGCCGCTGTATCGACGCTGTGTCCCGCTTGGTCCCGCTGTGTCCCCCCTGTGTCCCCTGCTGTGTCCCACTGTGTCCCGCTGTCTCCCCCGCTGTGTCCCTATGTGTCCCACGCTTTGTCCCCCTGTGTCCCCGCAGTTTCCCCGCTGTGTCCCGCTGTTTCCCACTGTGTTCTGTGGTGTCCCTCTTTGTCCCCCGCTGTGTCCCCCGGTGAGTAGCCGCTGTGTCCCCACTTTGTCCCGCTGAGTCCTCCATGTGTTCCCCGCTGTGTTCTGCTGTGTCCCCCGCTGTGTCCCGCTGTGTCCACTGCTGGGTCCCGGCTGTGTCCCGCTATGTCCCGCTGTGTCCGGCTGTGTCCCGCTGTGTCCCACTCTGTGTTCCGCTGTGCCCTCGCTGTGTCCCCCGCTGTGTCCCGCTGTGTCCCCCGCTGTGCCCTGCAGTGTCCCGCTCTGTCCGGCTGTGTCCTCGCTGTGTCCCGCTGTGTCCCCGCTGTGTCCCCGCTGTCTCCAGCTCTGTGCCCTGCTGTGTCTCACGCTTTGTCCCCGCTGTGTCCCACTGCGTCCCGCTGTGTCCCGCTGTGCCCCAACTGTGTCCCGTTGTGTCCACAGCTTTATACCATGCTGTGTAACGCTGTATCGACGCTGTGTCCCGCTGGGTCCCACTGTGTCCTCGCTGTGTTCCCCGCTGTGTACAGCTGTTTCCTCCACTGTGTCCCCCTCTGTTTCCTGCTGTGTCCCCCGCCGTGTCCCGCTGTGTCCCTCTGCGTCCCCGCTGGGTCCCGCTGTGTCCCGCTTTGTCCCCCACTGTGTCCCGCAGTTACCCTGCTGTGTCCCGCTGTGTCCCCGCTGTATCGACGCTGTGTCCCGCTGGGTCCTGCTGTGTCCTCTCTGTGTTTCCCACTGTGTCCCGCTGTGTCCCCCGCTGTGTCCCGCTGTGTCCCCCGCTGTGTCTTTGCTGTGTCCCCGCTGGGTCCCGCTGGGTCCCGCAGTGTCCCGCGCTGAGTCCCGCTGTGTCACCGCTGTGCCCCGCTCTGTCCCCGCTCTATCGACGCTGTGTCCCGCTGTGTCCCGCTGTGTCCCCTGCTGTGTCCCGCTTTGTCACCGCTGTGTCCCGCTGTGTCCTCGCTGTGTCCCCCGCTGTGTGACGCTTTGTCACCGCTGTGTCCCGCTGTGTCCTCGCTGTGTCCCCGCTGTGTCCCGCTTTGTCCCCGCTGTGTCCCGCTGTGTCCCGCTGTGTCCCCCGCTGTGTCCCGCTGTGTCCCCTGCTGTGTCCCCACTGTGTCACGCTGTGTTTCGCTGTGTCCGGCTGTGTCCTCGCTCTGTCTCCCTCAGTGTCCAGCTGTGTCACGCTCTGTCCCTTCTGTGTCCCTCTGTGTCCAGCTCTGTCCCGCTGTGTGTCCGCTGTGTCCCGCTGTGTACCCTTCTGTGTCCAGCTGTGTCCCTATGTGTCCCGCTGTGTCCCTTCTATGTCTCCCGATGTCCACCGCAGTGTCCCCAGAATGTGTCCCGCTTTTTTCCCTATATGTACCCTGCTGAGTCCCCTCTGTGTCCCCTCTGTGTCCAGCAGTGTCCTTGCTGTGTCATCCGCTGTCTCCTGCTTTGTCCCACGCTGTGTCCTACTGTGTCCCAATGTGTCCCTGCAGTGTCCCCCGCTGTGTCCCGCTGTGTCCCACTGAGTCCCCCGCTGTGTCCTGCTGGGTCCTGCTGTGTCCCCGCTGTGTCTCCGCTGTGTCCCGCTGTGTCCCCCGCTGTGTCCCCGCTGTGTCCCCTGTGTCCCCGCTGTGTCCCACTGTGTCCCCCACTGTCCCCCGCTGTGTCCTGCTTGTCACCGCTGTGTCCCGCTGTGTCCCCCAGTGTCCCCAGCTGTGTCCCGCTTTGTCACCGCTGTGTCCCGCTGTGTCCTCGCTGTGTCCCCCGCTGTGTCAGGCTTTGTCCCTGTTGTGTCCCGCTGTGTCCCGCTGTGTCCCCCGCTGTGTCCTCGCTGTGTCCCCCCACTGTGTCCCGCTTTGTCCCCTCTGTGTCCCGCTGTGTCCCGCTGTGTCCCCCGCTGTGTCCCGCTGTGTCCCCTGCTCTGTCCCCACTGTGTCACGCTGTGTTTCACTGTGTCCTGCTGTGTCCTCGCTCTGTCTCCCTCAGTGTCCAGCTGTGTCACGCTCTGTCCCTTCTGTGTCGCTCTGTGTCCAGCTCTGTCCCCGCTGTGTGTCCGCTGTGTCCTGCTGTGTACCCTTCTGTGTCCAGCTGTGTCCCCTCTGTGTCCCGCTGTGTCCCTTCTCTGTCCCCCGCTGTCCACCGCTGTGTCCCCTGGCTGTGTCCCGCAGTGTCTCCGCTGTGTCCCGCTGTGTCCTACTGTGTCCCGTGGTGTCCTGCTTTTTTATCTCTATGTCCCCTGCTGAGTCCCCTCTGTGTCCCCGCTGTGTCCAGCTGTGTCCTCGCTGTGTCCTCCGCTGTCTCCTGCTTTGTCCCACGCTGTGTCCTACTGTGTCCCACTGTGTCCCTGCAGTGTCCCCCGCTGTGTCCCGGTGTGTCCCGCTGTGTCCCCCGCTGTGTCCTGCTGGGTCCCAATGTGTCCTCGCTGTGTCTCCGCTGTGTCCCGCTGTGTCCCCCGCTGTGTCCCCTCTGTGTCCCCTGTGTCCCCCGCTGTGTCCCACTGTATCCCCCGCTGTGTCCCGCTGTGTCCACTGCTGTGACCCCGTTGTGCCTTGTTGTGTCCCGCTGTGTCCCGCTGTGTCCCCCGCTTTGTCCCGCTGTGTCGATGCAGTGTTCCCTCTGTGTCCTGCTGTGTCACACTGTGTCCCATGGTGTCCTGA
>NW_012296843.1:0-4553 GCF_000151885.1 Dipodomys ordii
GCGTGGTACACACTGTGGACACAACGGGACACAGTGGGGGCACAGCCGGACACAGCGGGACACAGTGGGACACAGCGGGGGCAAAGCGTGAGACACAGCGTGGGACAGAGAGGGAGACAGCAGGGGACACAGCGAGGAAACAGCGGGACACAGCGGTGACACAGCGGGGACTCAGCGGGGGACACAGCGGGACACAGCGGGGCACACAGCGGAACACAGCGTGGGACACTGCGGGACACAGTGTGGGACAGAGCGTGGGACACAGCGAGACACAGCGGGGACAAAGCTGGACACAGCGGGGTACACAGAGGGACACAGAAGGGACACAGCGGGGAAACAGCGTGACACAAAAGGACACAGCTGGACACAGCGGGGTACACAGCGGGACACAGCGGACATACAGCGGGGACACAGAGGGACACAGCGGGGACAGAGCGGGACACAGTCGGACACAGCGGGACACAGCGGGGGACACAGCGGGACACAGCGGAACACAGCGGGGGACACAGCGAGGACACAGCGGTGGACACAACGGTGGACACAGCGGGACACAGCGGGGGACACAGCGAGGACACAGCGGGAAACACTGCGAGGTCACAGCGGGGGACAAAGCGGGACAACACGGGACACAGTGTGACACAGTGGGACACAGCGGGGACACTGCGAGACAAAGCGGGCGACACAGCGAGACACAGCGGGGGACACAGCGGGGACCAGCAGGGGACAGAGAGGGGACACAGAGGGACACAGCGGGGGACACAGAGGGGTACACAGCGGGACACAGCCGGGAACACAGCGCGGACACAGCGGGACACACTGGGACACAGCGTCAATACAGCAGGGACAGAGCGGGTCACAGCAGGGACACAGCGGTACACAGCGGGGGACACAGTGGGACACAGCGGAGACACAGCGGGACACAGCGGGACACAGCGGGGGACACAGCGGAACACAGCTTGGGACACAGTGAGGACAAAGCGGGACACAGCGGGACACAGTGGGGACACAGCAGGGACACAGCAGGGACACAGCAGGGGACACAGCGTGGTACACAGCGGGACACAACGAGGAACACAGCGAGGACACAGCGGGACCCAGCAGGACACAGCGTCGATACAGCGGAGACACAGCGGGACACAGCGGGGTACACAGCTCGGGACACATCAGTGGACACAGCGAGGACACAGAGGGACACAGCGGGTACACTGCGGGAACATAGCGGGACACAGCGGGGTACAGAGCGGTACACAGCGGGGTCACAGAGTGGTACACAGCGGGACACAGCGGGAAACACAACGAGGTCACAGCGGGGGACAAAGCGGGACAACACGGGACACAGTGTGACACAGCAGGACACAGTGGGACAAAGCGGGACACAGCGGGGGACACAGGGGGGACAGCAGAGGACAGAGAGGTGACACAGCGGGACACAGCGGGGACACCGCTGGACACAACAGGGTACACAGAGGGACACAGCGGGCACACAGTGGGGACACAGCGGGACACAGCGGGACACAGCGGGGACAGAGCAGGACAGAGCCTGACACAGCGAGGACACATTGGGCCACAGCGGGACACAGAGGAACTCAGCGGGAGACACAGCAGTACACAGCAGGACACAGTGTGACACAGCGGGGAGACAGCAGGGACACAGTGGGGGACACAGCGGGACACAGCAGGTCACAGCGGGGGACAAAGCGGGACACAGCAGGGGAAACAGAGGGGTTCACAGCGGGACACATCGGGGAACACAGCGCGGACACAGCGGGACAGAGCGGGACAAAGCGTCGATACAGAGGGCACAGAGCGGGTCACAGCAAGGACACAGCGGGACACAGCGGGACACTGTGGGGGACACAGGGGGACACAGCGGGAACACAGCGGGACACAGCAGTGGACACAGCGGGACACAGCGTGGGACACAGCAAGGACACAGCGGGACACAACGGGACACAGCGGGACACAGCGGGGACACAGCGGGACACAACGGGACACAGCGGGGGACACAGCGAGGACACAGCAGGTCACAGCGGGACACAGCGTGGGACAAAGCAGGAGACAGCGGGGGACACAGCGAGGACACAGCTGGACACAGCGGGGTACACAGCGGGACACAGCGGAGGACACAGAAGGGTACACAGCGGGACACAGAGAGAAACACAGCGAGGTCACAGCGGGGGCCAAAGCAGGACAACACGGGACACAGTGTGACACAGTGGGACACATTGGGGACACTGCAGGGGCACAGCGGGGCAAAACGGGCGACACAGCGGGACACAGTGGGACACAGCGGGGGAAACAGCGGGGGACAGCTGGGGACAGAGAGGGGACACAGCGGGACACCGGGGGCACACAGTGGGGACACAGCGGGGGACACAGCGGAACACAGCGGGTCACAGCCGGGGACACTGCGGGACACAGCGGGGGACACAGAGGGGTACACAGCGGGACACAGCCGGGAACACAGCGCGGACACAGTGGGACACACCGGGACACAGCGTCAATACAGCGGGGACAGAGCGGGTCACAGCAGGGACACAGCGAGACACAGCGGGGGACACAGTGGGACACAGCAGGGACACAGCGCGACACAGCGGGACACAGCGGGGGACACAGCGGAACACAGCTTGGGACACAGCGAGGACAAAGCGGGACACAGCGGGACACAGCGGGGACACACCAGGGACACAGCAGGGACACAGCAGCGGACACAGCGGGGGACTCAGCGGGACACAACGGGGAACACAGCTGGGGACACAACGGGACACAGCAGTGGACACAGCAAGGACACAGCGGGACACAGCGGGGACACTGCGGGAACATATAGGGACACAGCGGGATACCGAGAGGGACACAGCGGGGTCACAGAGTGGTACACAGCGGGACACAGCGGGAAACACAACGAGGTCACAGCGGGGGACAAAGCGGGACAACACGGGACACAGTGTGACACAGCGGGACACAGCGGGACACAGCGGGACACAGTGGGGGACACAGCGGGGGACAGAGAGGGGACACAGCAGGACACAGCGGGGACACAGCTGGACACAGCGGGGTACACAGAGGGACACAGCGGGCACACAGTGGGGACACAGCGGGACACAGCGGGGACAGAGCAGGACAGAGCATGACACAGCGAGGACACATTGGGCCACAGCGAGGTACACAGCTGGGGACACAACGGGACACAGCGGGGGACACAGCGAGGACACAGCGGGACACAGCAGGACACAGCAGGACACTGCGGGAACATAGCGGGACACAGCGGGGTACACAGCGGGACACAGCGGGTCACAGCTGGGGACATAGCGGGGACACAGCGGGACACAGCGGGGGACACAACGAGGACACAGCGTGACACAGCGGAACACAGCGGGGGACAAAGCGGGAGACAGTGGGGGACACAGCGAGGACACAGAGGGACACAGCGGCCACACAGAGGGGACTCAGCGGGGGACACAGCAGGGGACAAAGAGGGACACCACGGGACACAGTGGGACACAGCGGGACCCTGCGGGGACACAGCAGGACAAAGCGGGGGACACGGCGGGACACAGCGGGACAAAGTGGGGGACACAGTGGGACACAGCGGAGACAGAGATGGGCCACAGCGGGACACAGCCGTGACACAGCTGGACACAGCGGGATACACAGCAGGACACAGCGGGACACAGCGGGGACTCACCAGGGGACACAGCGGGGGACAAACTGGGACACCACGGGACACAGTGGGACACAGCGGGACACAGCGGGGACACTGCGGGAACATAGCGGGACACAGCGGGGTACACAGTGGGACACAGCAGTGGACACAGCGGGACACAGCGGGGGACACAGCGAGCACACAGCGGGTCACAGCGGGACACAGCGTGGGACAAAGCAGGAGACAGCGGGGGACACAGCGCGGACACAGCTGGACACAGCGGGGTACCCAGCGGGACACAGAGAGAAACACAGCGAGGTCACAGCGGGGGCCAAAGCAGGACAACACGGGACACAGTGTGACACAGTGTGACACAGCGGGGACACTGCAGGGGCACAGCGGGACAAAGCGGGCGACACAGCGCGACACAGCAGGACACAGCGGGGGACACAGCGGGGGACAGCAGGGGACAGAGAGGGGACACAGCAGGACACAGCGGGGACACAGCTGGACACAGCGGGGTACACAGCAGGACACAGGGGGCACACATTGGGGACACAGCAGGGGACACAGCGGGACACAGCGGGTCACAGCGGGGGACATAGCGGGACACAGCGGGGGAAACAGAGGGGTACACAGCGGGACACAGCCGGGAACAAAGCGTGGACACAGCGGGACACACCGGGACACAGCGTCAATACAGCGGGGACAGAGCGGGTCACAGCAGGGACACAGCGAGACACAGCGGGACACAGCGAGGGACACAGCGTCAATACAGCGGGGACACAGCGGGACACAGCAGGACACAGCGGGGGACACAGCGGAACACAGCGTGGGACACATCGAGGACACAGCGGGACACAGTGGGACACAGCGGGGACACAGCAGGGACACAGCAGGGACACAGCGG
>NW_012296844.1:0-4550 GCF_000151885.1 Dipodomys ordii
ACACAGTTGGGAACAGTGCGGGAGACAGCGGGGGACACAGCGAGGACACAACAGGTCACAGCGGGGACACAGCGGGGACTCAGCGGGGGACACAGCGGGGGACAAAGCGGGACACCACGGAACACAGCGGGACACAGCGGGAAACAGCGTTAACCCTGCGGGGACACAGCGGGACACAGCGGGGGACAAAGCTGGACACAGCGGGGACACAGCGGGGACACACAGGGACACTGAGGGTCACAGCAGGGACACAGAGGGACACAGCGGGACACAGCGAGGGACACAGCGGGACACAGCAAGGGACATAGCGGGAGACACAGCGGGACACAGCATGGGACACAGTGGGGACAGAGCGGGACACAGCGGGGACACAGCGGGACTCAGCGGGGGACACAGCAGTACACAGCAGGACACAGCAGGGACACAGCGGGACACAGCGTGTGACATAGCGGGAGACACAGCGGGACACAATGGGACACAGCGTGGGACACAGGGGGGACACAGCGGGGCACAGCGGTGACACAGCGGGACAGAGCGGGGACACAGCGGGACACAGCGGGTCACAGCAGGGACACAGCAGGACACAGCGGGACACAGCGGGGGACACAGCGGGACACAGCGGGACACAGCGTCGATACCACGGGGACACAGCGGGACTCAACGGTGACCCAGCAGTATACAGCGGGACACAGCGGGGACACAGCAGGGACACAGCAGGGACACAGCGGGGAACAAAGGGGACACAGCGGTGACACAGCGGGACACAGCGGGGACACAGCGGGAAACAGAGGGGGACACTGAGGGGTACACAGCGGGACACAGCGGGGAACACAGGGAGGACACAGCGGGACCAAGCGGGACACAGCGTCTATACAGCAGGGACACAGCGGGACACAGCGGGGTACACAGCTGGGGACACAACGGGACACATCAGGGGACACAGCGAGGACACAGCGGAACACAGCGAGGGACACAGCGAGGACACAGCGGGACACAGCAGGACACAGCGGGACACAGCGGAGACACAGCAGGAGACACAGCAGGACCCAGTGGGGGACACAGGGAGGACACAGCGGGACACAGCGGGGACACAGCGGGGACTCACCAGGTGACACAGCGGGGGACAAACTGGGACACCACGGGACACAGTGGGACACAGCGGGGACAGTGCGGGAACATAGCGGACACATCGGGGTACAGCGGGACACAGCGGGACACAGCGTGGGACACAGCGGGACACAGCAGGATACAGTGGGACACACTGCGGCAAAGCGTGAGACACAGTGGGGAACAGTGCGGGAGACAGCGGGGGACACAGCGAGGACAAAACAGGACACAGCGGGGACACAGCGGGGACTCAGCGGGGGACACAGCAGGGGACAAAGCGGAACACCACGGAACACAGCGGGACACAGCGGGGGACACAGCAGGACACAGCAGGAGAGAGCGGGGGACACAGTGGGACACAGTGGGGGACAGAGCGTGAAACACAGAGAGACACAACGGGGACAGAGCTGGACAAAGCGGGTTATACACAGCGGGACACAGCGGGGCCACAGCAGGGACACACCGGGACACTGAGGGTCACAGCAGGGACACAGCGGAACACAGCGGGACACAGCTGAATACAGCGGTGACCCTGCGGGGACACAGCGGGACACAGCCGGGGACACAGCAGGACCCAGCGGGACAAAGCATGGGACACAGCGGGACACAGCGGGAAACAGCATTAACACTGCGGGGACACAGCGGGACACAGTGGGGGACACAGCGGAACACGGTGGGGGACAGAGCGTGGGACACCGCGAGACACAACGGGGACAAAGCTGGACAGAGCGGGGCCACAGCGGGGACACACAGGGACACTGAGGGTCACAGTAGGGACACAGCGGGACACAGCAGGACACTGTGGGGGAAACAACGGGACACAGCTGGGGACACAGCGAGGACACAGCGGGACACAGCGGGGGAAACAGCGAGGAGATAGCGGAACACAGCGGAGAAAAAGTGGGACACATCGGGGACACAGCAGTGGACACAGCGGGACACAGCGAGGGATATAGGGGGAGACACAGTGGGACACAATGGGACACAGCGTGGGACACAGGGGGGACGTAGCGGGACACAGCGGGGACACAGCGGGACTCAGCTGGGGACACAGCAGTACACAGCAGGACACACCGGGGACACACAGGGACACAGCGGGGGACACAGCGGGACACAGCGGGGGATACAGCGGGACACAACGGGACACATTGGGGGACAAAGCAGGACACAGCGGGGGACACAGCGGTGTACACAGCGGGACACAACGGGGAACACAGCGAGGACCCAGTGGGACCCAGCGGGACACAGCGTCGATACAGCGGGGACACAGCGGCACACAGCGGGGTACACAGCTGGGGACACAAAGGGACACATCGGGGGACACAGCGATGACACAACAGAACAAAGCGTGGGACACAGCGAGGACACAGCGGGACACAGCGGGACACAGCGGGACACAGCAGGGACACAGCAGTAGACACAGCGGGACACAGCGAGGGACACAGCTGGGGATACAAAGGGACACATTGGGGGACACAGCGGGACACAGCAGAAGACAGCGTGGGACACAGCGGGACAGAGCGGGACACAGCGGGACACAGCGGGACATAGCGGGGACACAGCGGGACTCAGCAAGGGACACAGCAGTACACAGCGGGACACAGCGGGACACAGCTGGGGACACAGCGGGACACAGCAGGGACACAGTCGTAGACACAGCGGGCCACAGCGGTGTTAGAGCGGAACACAGCGGGACACAGCGGGGGACTCAGGGGGGACACAGCGGTGACACAGCGGGACTCAGCGGGGGATACAGCAGTACACAGCGGGGGACACAGCGGAACACAGCGGGACACAGCGGGGGACTCAGGGGGGACACAGCGGTGACACAGCAGGACAAAGCGGGGACACAGCATTACACAGTGGGACACAGCAGGGGACACAGCAGACACAGAGGGGGACACAGAGGGGTACACAGCGGGATACAGCGGGGAACACAGCGAGGACACAGCGGGACACAGCGTCGATACAGCGGGGACACAGCGGGACACAGTGGGTACACAGCTGGGGACACAAAGGGACACATCGTGGGACACAGCGAGGACACAGCGGGACACAGAAGGACACAGCAGGGACACAGCAGTAGACACAGGGGGACACAGCAGGGGACACACCTGGGGATACAAAGGGACACATTGGGGGACACAGCGGGAAACAGCGGGACACAGTGGGAAACAGCGGGGACAAAGCTTGAGACACAGCGGGGGACAGAGCAGGAGACAGCGGGGGACACAGCGAGGACACAGCGGGACACAGCGTGGACACAGCGGGGTCTGATCCGAGAACACAGCGGGGGACATAGTGGGACACCAAGGAACAAAGCGGGACACAGCGGGAAACAGCGGCGACCCTGCGGGGACACAGTGGGACACAGCGGGGGACAGAGCGGGACACAGTGGGGGACAGAGCGTGGGACAGAGCGAGACACAGCCGGAACAAAGCTGGACACAGCGGGGTACACAGCGGGACACAGCGGGGACACAGCGGGGACACAGCAGGACACAGCGGGTCCCAGCAGGGACACAGCGGGACACAGCGGGACATAGCAGGGGACACAGCGGGACACAGTGGGGGACACAGCGAGGACACAGTGGAACACAGCGGGGGACAGAGCGAGGACACAGCGGGACATAGTGGGGGAAACAGCAGGACACAACGGGGACATAGCAGTGGACACAGCGGGAGACACAGCGGGACACAGCGGGGGACACAGCGGGGGCACAGCGGGACACAGCCAGATACAGCGGGGGACACTGGTGGGACACAGCGTTACAGAGCGGGGACACAGCGGGACTCAGCGGGGGGACACAGCAGTACACAGCGGGACACAGCGGGGACACAGCGGGGGACACAGCCGGACACAGAGGGGGAGACAGAGGGGTACACAGCGGGACACAGCGGGACACAGCAGGGACACAGCAGTAGACAAAGCGGGACACAACGGGGGACACAGCGAGACACAGCATCGAAACAGCGGGGACACAGCAGGGACACAGCGGACACAGCGGACACAGCGGGACACAGCGGGGGACAAAGAGGGACACAGAGGGGGACACAGAGGGGTACACAGCGGGACACAGCGGGGAACACAGCGAGGACACAGCGGGACCCAGCGGGACACAGCGTCGATACAGCAGGGACACAGCGGGACACAGCAGGGCACACAAGTGGGGACACAACGGGGCACATCGGAGGACACAGCAAGGACACAGCGGAACACAGCGTGGGACACAGCGAGGACACAGCGGGACACAGCGGGGAAAACATTGGGACACAGCGGGGACACAGCAGTGGACACAGCGGGACACAGCGGGGGACAGAGCAGGACACAGCGACGGACACAGCGGGGGACACAGCGGGACACAGTGGGACACAGCGGGGGACACAGGGGGGACACAGCGGGACACAGCAGGGACACAGCGGGACTCAGCGGGGGACACAGC
>NW_012296845.1:0-4549 GCF_000151885.1 Dipodomys ordii
TCTGCTTCTCCTGCTTCTCCTTATGCATCTTCTTCTGCTTCTGCTTCTCCTTCTGCTGCTTCTTCTTCTTCTGTTTCTCCTTCTGTTTCTCCTTCTGCTTCTTCTGCTTCTCCTGATTCTCCTTCTGCTTCTCCTTCTGTTTCTCCTTCTCCTTCTCGTTCTTCTGCTTTTCCTTCTGCTTCTCCTTCTGTTCTGCTGCAACTGCTACTGCTTCTGGTTCTTCTGTTTCTTCTGCTTCTCCTTCTGCTTTTGATTCTCTTTCTGCTTCTGCTTCTGCTTCTACTTCAGCTTCTCATTCTGCTTCTCCAGATTCTGCTTCTACTCCTTCTCCTGCTTCTCCTTCTGCTTCAGGTTCTGCTTCTGCTTCTTCGGATTCTTATGCTTCTGCTTCTCCTGCTTCTGCTTCTTCTGCTTCCCCTCTTTCTCTTTCTGCTTCTCCTTCTGTTTCTGCTCCTCCTTCTGCTTCTGCTTCTTGTCCTTCTCCTGTTTTTTGCTTCTGCTTCTCCTGCTTCTACTTCTTTCCTGCTTCTCTTTCTGCTTCTCTTTCTGCTCCTTCTCCTTCTTCTGTTTCTTCTTTTTCTGCTTCTCCCGCTTCTGCTTCTTCTGCTTCTCCTGCTTCTCGTTCTGCTTCTCTTCGTCGGCTTCTCTTTCTATTTCTGCTTCTGCTTCTTATGATTCTGCTTCTTCTCCTTCTTCTTCTCCTTCTGCTTCTGTTTCTTCTGCTTCTCCTGCTTCTCCTTCTGCATCTCCTTCTGCTTGTGCTTTTCCTTCTGCTTCTTCTTCTGCTTCTGCTTCTCCTTCTCCTTCTTCTGCTTCTCCGTCTGCTTCTGCTTCTTCTTCTTTTCCTGCTTCTCCTTCTGCTTCTCCTTCTGCTTCTCCTTCTGTTTCTCCTTCTTGTTCTTCTGCTATTACTTCTGCTTCTCTTTCTGCTTCTGCATCTTCAGCTTCTTCTGCTACTGTTTCTGCTTCTTCTGTTTCTTCTGCTTCTCCTTCTGCTTTTGCTCCTCTTTCTGCT
This sequence comes from Dipodomys ordii, assembly GCF_000151885.1. Classification (NCBI taxonomy): domain Eukaryota; kingdom Metazoa; phylum Chordata; class Mammalia; order Rodentia; family Heteromyidae; genus Dipodomys; species Dipodomys ordii. Next base: position 1,016 of record NW_012296845.1, read on the forward strand.
TCTGCTTCTCCTTCTGGTTCTCCTTCTTCTTCTCCAGATTCTTCTTCTTCTGCTTCTCCAGCTTCTCCTTCTGCTTCAGGTTCTCCTTTTGCTTCTTCGGCTTCTTCTGCTTCTATTTCTGCTTCTCCTTCTGTTTCTGCTTCTATTTCTGCTTCTGCTTCTCTCCTTCTTCTATTTCTTCTGCTTCTGCTTCTCCTGCTTCTGCTTCTCCTGCTTCTCTTCTCCTGCTTCTCTTCTGTTTCTCTTTATGCTTCTCCTTCTGCTTCTCCTTCTTCTGCTTCTATTACTGCTTCTGCTTCTCCTTGTGCATCTTCTTCTGTTTCAATTTCTCCTTCTTCTGCTTTTCATTCTGCTTCTGCTTCTCCTGCTTCTGCTTCTTCTGCTTTTCCTGCTTCTCCTTCTCCTTCTCTTTCTGCTTCTGCTTATCCTTCTGTTTCTCCTACTCCTAATCCTTCTCTTTCTCCTTCTCTTTTTCTTCTTCTTCTGCTTCTCTTGCTGCTTCTTCTTCTGCTTCTTCCGCTTTTTCTGTTTCTTCTTCTTCTGCTTCAGCTTCTCCTTCTTCTGCTTCTCCTTCTGCTTCTGCTTCTGCTCTTCTCCTTCTTCTGTTTCTTCTGCTTCTGCTTCTCCTGCTTCTTCTTCTTCTGCTTCTCCTACTTCTCCTTCTGCTTCTCCGTCTCCTTCTCCTTCTCCTTCAATTTCTCCTTCTTGTGCTTCTCATTCTGCTTCTGCTTCTCCTGCTTCTGCTTCTTCTGTTTCCCCTTCTGCTTCTCCTTCTGCTTCTCTTTCTGCTTCTTATTCTGCTTCTGCTCCTCCTACTCCTAATCCTTCTCTTTCTCCTTCTTCTTCTTCTTCTTCTCGTTCTGCCTCTGCTCTTCTGCTTGTTCTGTTTCTTCTGCTTCTGCTTTTCCAGCTTCTGCTGCTTCTGCTTCTCCTTCTGCTTCAGGTTCTCCTTCTGGTTCCTGAGCTTCTTCTGTTTCTTCTGCTTCTGCTTCTCCTGCTACTGCTTCTTCTGCTTCTCTTTCTGCTTCTCCTTCTGCTTCAGCTTCTCCTTCTGCTCCTTCTCCTTCTTCTGTTTCTTCTTCTTCTGCTGCTGCTTCTCCCGCTTCTGCTTCTTCTGCTTCTCCTACTTGTCCTTCTCCTTCTACTTCTCCTTCTCCTTCTTCTGCTTCTCTTTCTGCTTCTGCTTCTGCTTCTTCTGATTCTCCAAATTCTCCTTATTCTTCTCCTTCTGATTCTGCTTCTCTTTCTCCTTCTGCATCTCCTTCTGCTTCACCTTCGGCTGCTCCTTCTCCTTCTTCTGTTTCTCACTCTGCTTCTACTTCTTATGCTTCTTCTTTTTCTTCTGGGTCTGCTTCTCCTGCTTCGGCTTCTTATGCTTCTACTGCTTCTTCTTCTTCTTCTGCTTCTTCTGCTTCTACTTCTCTTTCTGCTTCTGCTTCTCCTGCTTGTATTTCTGCTTCTTCTGCTGCTTCTCCTTCTGCTGGTTCTTCTACTTCTCCTTTTCCTTCTCCTTCACTTTTTGCTTCACCTTCTGCTTCTGCTCTGCTTCTTCTGATTCTCCTGCGTGAATTTCTTCTTCTGCTGCTTCTCCTTCTGCTTCTGCTTCTACTGCTTCTACTTCTGCTTCTGTTTCTGCTTCTTCTCTTTCGGCTTCTCCTGCTTCTGCTTCTTGTGCTTCTCCTGCTTCTCTTTCTGCTTCTCATTCCGCTTCTGCTTCTCCTTCTGCTTCTGCTTCTCCTCCTTCTCCTTCTCCTACTTCTTCTTCTCCTTCATCTTCTGCTTCTTCTGTTTCTCCTGCTTCTCCTTCTGCATCTCCTTCTGCTTGTGCTTGTCCTTATGCTTCTTCTTCTGCTTCTGGTTCTCCTTCTCCTTCTATTGCTTCTCCTTTTGCTTCTGCTTCTTCTGCTTTTCCTGCTTCTCCTTCTGCTTCTGCTTCTCCTTCTGCATCTTCTTCTGCTTCTCCTTCTCCTTCCTCTGCTTCTCCTTCTGATTCTCCTTCTGCTTCTTCTTCATCTGCTTTACCTGCTTCTCTTTCTGCTTCTCCTTGTGCTTCTCCTTCTGTTTCTCCTTCTCCTTCTTGTTCTTCTGCTTTTCCTTCTGCTTCTCGTTCTGCTCCTGCTACAACTGCTACTGCTTCTAATTCTTCTGTTTCTTCTGCTTCTCCTTCTGCTTTTGATTCTCTTTCGGCTTCTGCTTCTCCTTCTGCTTCTCATTCTGCTTCTCCAGATTCTTCTTCTTCTGCTTCTCCAGCTTCTCCTTCTGCTTCAGGTTCTGCTTCTGCTTCTTCGGATTCTTATGCTTCTGCTTCTCCTGCTTCTGCTTCTTCTGCTTCCCCTCCTTCTCTTTCTGCTTCTCCTTCTGTTTCTGCTTCTCCTTCTGCTTCTGCTTCTTGTCCTTCTCCTGTTTCTTCTGCTTCTGCTTCTCCTGTTTCTGCATCTCCTACTTCTCCTTCTGCTGCTCTTTCTGCTTCTCTTGCTGCTTTTCCTTCTCCTGCTCCTTCTTCTGCTTCTCTTTCTGCTTCTCCTTCTGTTTCTCCTTCTCCTTCTCGGTCTTCTGCTTTTCCTTCTGCTTCTCCTTCTGCTTCTGCATCTTCTGCTTCTTCTGCTACTGCCTCTGATTCTTCTGTTTCTTCTGCTTCTCCTTCTGCTTCTCCTTCTGCTTTTGCTTCTCTTTCTGCTTCTGCTTCTCCTTCTGCTTCTCCAGATTCTGCTTCTTCTGCTTCTCCTGCTTCTCCTTCTGCTTCAGGTTCTGCTTCTGCTTCTTCGGCTTCTTCTGCTTCTGCTTCTCCTGCTGCTGCTTCTTCTGCTTCTCCTGCTTCTCTTTCTGCTTTTCCTTCTGTTTCTGCTTCTCCTTCTGCTTCTGCTTCTTCTCCTTCTTTTGTTTCTTCTGCTTCTGCTTCTCCTGCTTCTGCTTCTCCTGCTTCTCGTTCTGCTTCTCTTTCTGCTTCTCTTTCGGCTTCTCCTTCTCCTTCTCCTTCTTCGGCTTCTCCTTCTGCTTCTGCTTCTTCTGCTTCTGCTTCTGCTTCAATTTCTCCTTCTGCTTCTCATTCTGCTTCTGCGTCTTCTGTTTCTTCTGCTTCTCCTGCTTCTGCTTCTCCTGCTTCTCCTAATTCTCGTGCTGCTTCTCCTTCTGCGTCTCTTTCTGCTTCTGCTTATCCTTTTCCTTCTCCTACTCCTAATCCTTCTCTTTCGAATTCTCCGTCTTCTTCTTCTGCTTCTCATGTTGCTTTTGCTTCTGCTTATTCTACTATTTCTGTTTCTTCTGATTCTGCTTCAGATTGTGCTTCTTCTGTTTCTCCTTCTGCTTCAGATTCTGCTTCTGCTTCTTCGGCTTTTCCTGTTTCTTCTGCTTCTGCTTCTCCTGCTTCTTCTGCTTCTCCTGCTTCTCTTTCTGCTTCTCCTTCTGCTTCTGCTTTTCTTTCTGCTTCTGCTCTTCTCCTTCTTCTGTTTGTTTTGCTTCTTCTTCTTCTTTTTCTGCTTCTTCTGATTCTACTTCTGCTTCTCCTTCTTCTCCTTCTCTTTCTCCTTTTGCTTC
>NW_012296846.1:0-4549 GCF_000151885.1 Dipodomys ordii
GCTTCTTCTCTTCGGCTTCTCCTGCTTCTGCTTCTGTCATCTCTGCTTCCCTTTCTGCTTCTCATTCTGCTTCTACTTCACCTTCTGCTTCTCCTTTTGCTTTTGCTTCTCTTTCTGCTTCTGCTTCTCCTTCTGCTTCTCCAGATTCTGCTTCTTCTGCTTCTCCTGCTTCTCCTTCTGCTTCGGGTTCTGCTTCTGCTTCTTCCGCTTCTTCTGCTTCTGCTTCTCCTGCTGCTGCTTCTTCTTCTTCTCCTGCTTCTCTTTCTTCTTTTCCTTCTGTTTCTCCTTCTTCTTCTGCTTCTGCTTCTTCTCCTTCTTCTGTTTCTTCTGTTTCTGCTTCTCCTGCTTCTGCTTCTCCTGCTTCTCGTTCTGCTTCTCTTTCTGCTTCTCCTTCTCCTTCTTCTGCTTCTCCTTCTGCTTCTGCTTCTCCTTCTGCTTCAATTTTTCCTTCTGCTTCTCATTCTGCTTCTGCGTCTTCTGTTTCTTCTGCTTCTCTTGCTTCTGCTTCTCCTGCTTCTCCTACTTCTCGTGCTGCTTCTCCATCTGCGTCTCTTTCTGCTTCTGCTTATTCTTTTGCTTCTCCTCCTCCTAATCCTTCTCTTTCGCCTTCTCCTTCTTGTTCTTCTGCTTGTCCTGGTGCTTCTGCTTCTGCTTATTCTACTATTTCTGTTTCTTCTGCTTCTGCTTCAGATTGTGCTTCTTCTGTTTCTCCTTCTGCTTCAGATTCTGCTTCTGCTTCTTCGGCTTCTCCTGTTTCTTCTGCTTCTGCTTCTCCTGCTTCTTCTGGTTCTTCTGCTTCTCTTTCTGCTTCTTCTTCTGCTTCTGCTTCTCCTTCTGCTTCTGCTTCTGCTCTTCTCCTTCTTCTGTTTCTTTTGCTTCTGTTTCTTCTGCTTCTTCTTTTTCTGTTTCGTCTGATTCTATTTCTGCTTCTCCTTCTTCTCCTTCTCTTTCTGCTTCTTCTGATTCTCCTCTTTCTCCTTCTTGTTCTCCTTCTGTTTATGCTTCTCTTTCTGCTTCTGCTTTTCCTTCTGCTGCTCCTTCTCCTTCTTCTGCTTCTCTCACTGCTTCTGCTTCTGCTTCTTTTGCTTATTCTTTTTCTTCTGCTTCAGCTTCTCCTGCTTCTGCTTCTTCTGCTTCTACTGCTTCTCCTTATGCTTCTCCTTATGCTTCTCCTTATGCTTCTCCTTATGCTGCTTCTTCTTCTTCTTCTTCTTCGTCTTCTTCTTCTTCTTCTCTTTCTTCTGTTTCTGCTTTCCTGCTTCTTCTGCTTCTACTGCTTCTTTCTGCTTCTTGTCCTTCTCCTGTTTCTTCTCCTTCTGCTTCTCCTGCTTCTTCTGCTTTTCCTGCTTCTCTTTCTGCTTCTCCTTCTGCTTCTCCTTCTGCTTCTGCTCCTTCTCCTTCTTCTGTTTCTTCTTCTTCTGCTTCTCCCGCTTGTGCTTCTTCTGCTTCTCCTGCTTCTCGTTCTGCTTCTCTTTGTCGGCTTCTCTTTCTATTTCTGCTTCTGCTTCTTCTGATTCTGATTCTTCTCCTTCTTCTCCTTCTGCTTCTGCGTCTTCTGCATTTCCTGCTTCTCCTTCTGCATCTCCTTCTGCTTGTGCTTTTCCTTCTGCTTCTTCTTCTGCTCCGGCTTCTCCTTCTCCTTCTTCTGCTTCTCCGTCTGCTTCTGTTTCTTGTGCTTCTGCTTCTCCTTCTGCTTTTCCTTCTATTTCTCCTTCTCGTTCTTCTGCTATTCCTTCTGCTTCTCTTTTTGGTTCTGCATCTTCAGCTTCTTCTGCTACTGATTCTGCTTCTTCTGTTTCTTCGGTTTCTCCTTCTGCTTCTCCTTCTGCTTTTGCTTCTCTTTCTGCTTCTGCTTCTCCTTCTGGTTCTCCTTATGCTTCTCCAGATTCTGCTTCTTTTGCTTCTCCTGCTTCTCCTTCTGCTTCTGCTTCTTATGCTTCTCCTGCTTCTCCTTCTGCATCTTCTTCTGCTTCTGTTTCCCCTTCTCCTTCTTCTGCTTCTCCTTCTGATTCTCCTTCTGCTTCTTCTTCTTCTGCTTTACCTGCTTCTCTTTCTGCTTCTCCTTCCACTTCTCCTTCTGTTTCTCCTTCTCCTTCCTGTTTATCTGCTTTTCCTTCTGCTTCTGCTACACCTGCTACTGCTTCTACTTCTTCTGTTTCTTCTGCTTCTCCTTCTGCTTTTGATTCTCTTTCTGCTTCTGCTTCTCCTTCTGCTTCTCATTCTGCTTCTCCAGATTCTGCTTCTCCTGCTTCTCCTTCTGCTTCAGGTTCTGCTTCTGCGTCTTCGCATTCTTATGCTTCTGCTTCTCCTGCTTCTGCTTCTTCTGCTTTCCCTCCTTCTCTTTCTGCTTCTCCTTCTGTTTCTACTTCTCCTTCTGCTTCTGCTTCTTGTCCTTCTCCTGTTTCTTCTGCTTCTGCTTCTCCTGCTTCTGCTTTTTCTGCTTTTCCTGCTTCTCTTTCTGCTTCTCCTTCTGCTTCTGCTTCTCCTTCGGCTTCTGCTCCTTCTCCTTCTTCTGTTTCTTCTTCTTCTGCTTCTCCCGCTTCTGCTTCTTCTGCTTCTCCTGCTTCTCGTTCAGCTTCTCTTCGTCGGCTTCTCTTTCTACTTCTGCTCCTGCTTCTTCTGCTTCTGCTTCTTCTCTTTAGTTCTTCTCCTTCTGCTTCTGCTTCTTCTCCTTCTCCTGCTTCTCCTTCTGCATCTCCTTCTGCTTGTGCTTTTCCTTCTGCTTCTTCTTCTGCTTCTCCTTCTCCTTCTTCTGCTTCTCCGTCTGCTTCTGCTTCTTCTGCTTTTCCTGATTCTCTTTCTGCTTCTTCTTCTCCTTCTCCTTGTGTTTCTCCTTCTCCTTCTCGTTCTTCTGCTATTTCTTGTGCTTCTTTTTCTGCTTCTACATCTTCAGCTTCTTCTGCTACTGCTTGTGTTTCTTCTGCTTCTCCTTCTGATTTTGCTTCTCTTTCTGCTTCTGCTTCTCCTTCTGCTTCTGCAGATTCTGCTTCTTCTGCTTCTTCTTCTGCTTCAGGTTCTGCTTCTGCTTCTTCGGATTCTTATGCTTCTGCTTCACCTGCTACTGCTTCTTCTGCTTCTCCTCCTTCTCTTTCTGCTTCTCCTTCTGTTTCTGCTTCTCCTTCTCCTTCTGCTTCTTCTCCTTCTTCTGTTTCTTCTGCTTCTGCTTCTGCTGCTTCTGCTTCTCCTGCTTCTCGTTCTGCTTCTCTTTCTGCTTTTCTTTCTGCTTCTCCTTCTTCTTCTTCTTCTTCTCCTTCTGCTTCTGCTTCAATTTCTCCTTCTGCTTCTCATTCTGCTTCTGCGTCTTCTGTTTCTTCTGCTTCTCGTGCTTCTGCTTCTCCTGCTTCTCCTACTTCTCGTGCTGCTTTTCCTTCTGCGTCTCTTTCTGCTTCTGCTTATCCTTTTGCTTCTCCTACTCCTAATCCTTCTCTCTCGCCTTCTCTGTCTTCTTCTTCTGCTTCTCCTGCTGCTTCTGCTTCTGCTTATTCTACTATTTCTGATTCTTCTGCTTCTGCTTCAGATTGTGCTTCTTCTGTTTCTCCTTCTGCTTCAGATTCTGCTTCTGCTTCTTCGGATTCTTCTGTTTCTTCTGCTTCTGCTTCTCCTGCTTCTTCTGCTTCTCCTGCTTCTCTTTCTGCTTCTCCTTCTGCTTCTGCTTCTCCTTCTGCTTCTGCTTCTGCTCTTCTCCTTCTTCTGTTTCTTTTGCTTCTGTTTCTTCTGATTCTTATTCTTCTGTTTCTTCTGATTCTACTTCTGCTTCTTCTGATTCTCCTGCTTCTCCTTTTGTTGTCCTTCTGTTTCTGCTTCTCTTACTGCTTCTGCTTCTCCTTCTGCTGCTCCTTCTCCTTCTGCTTCTGCTTCTCTCAGTGCTTCTGCTTCTGCTTCTTTTGCTTATTCTTTTTCTTCTCCTTCTGCTTCTCCTGCTTCTTCTTCTTCTCCTTCTACTGCTTCTCCTTATGCTTCTCCTTATGCTTCTCCTTATGCTTCTCATTATGCTTCTCCTTATGCTTCTTCTTCTTCTTCTTCTTCTTCTTCTTCTTCTTCTTCTTCTTCTTCTTCTTCTTCTTCTACTTCTCTTTCGTCTGCTTCTGCCTTTCCTGCTTCTTCTGCTTCTACTGCTTCTCTTTATGCTTGTCATTCTGCTTCTGCTTCTCCTTCTGCTTCTCCTTTTGCTCCTGCTGCCCTTCCTTCTCCTTCTCCTTCTCCTACTTCTGCTTCTCCTTCTGCTTTTGCTTCTTCTGCTTCTCCTGCTTCTCCTTCTGCTGCTTCTTCTGCTTCTGCTTCTCCTTCTGCTGCTTCTTCTGCTTCTGCTTCTCCTTCTTCTGCTTCTCCTTCTGCTTCTCCTTCTGCTGCTCCTTCTGCTTCTCGTTCTGCTTCTGATTCTCCTTCTGCTCTTCCTACTCCTAATCCTACTCTTTCTCCTTCTCCTTCTTCTTCTTCTGCTTCTCGTTCTGCTTCTGCTACTGCTTCTTCTGCTTGTTCTGTTTCTTCTGCTTCAGGTCCTGCTTCTGCTTCTTCAGCTTCTTCTGTTTCTTGTGCTTCTGCTTCTCCT
>NW_012296847.1:0-3155 GCF_000151885.1 Dipodomys ordii
TGAAACAGAAAGAAGATGCAGAAGGAGAAGCAGAAGCAGAAAGCAATAGTATGAAGCAGAAGAAGGAGAAGCAGAAGGAGAAGCATAATGAAGAGACAGAAGGAGTAGCAGGAGAAGCAGAAGCAGGAGAAGCAGAATCAGAAGAAATAGAAAGAAGGAGAAGAAGCAGAAGCAGAAAGAGAAGCAGAAACAGAAGGAGAAGCAGAAATAGAAGCAGAAGAAGCCGAAGAAAGCAAAAGGAAAACCTGAAGCAGAAGGAGAAGCTGGAGAAGCAGAAGAAGAAGAATCTGGAGAAGAAGGAGAACCAGAAGGAGAAGCAGAAGCAGAAAGAGAAGCAAAAGCAGAAGGAGAAGCAGAAGAAACAGAAGAAGCAGAAGCAGTAGTAGAAGAAGCTGAAGATGCAGAAGCAGAAAGAGAAGCAGAAGGAATAGCAGAAGAACGAGAAGGAGAAACAGAAGGAGAAGCAGAAGGAGAATCAGAAGGAGAAGCAGAAGAAGCAGAAGGAGAAGCAGAAGAAGAAACAGAAGCAGAAGAAGCAGCAGAAGGAGAAGCAGAAGCAGAAGAAGATACATAAGGAGAAGCAGGAGAAGCAGAAGAAGCAGAAGCAGAAGGAGAAGCAGAAGTAGGAGAAGGAGAAGGAGAAGGAAGGGCAGCAGAATCAATAGGAGAAGCAGAAGGAGAAGCAGAAGCAGAATGAGAAGCAGAAAGAGAAGCAGTAGAAGAAGAAGAAGCAGGAAAAGCAGAAGCAGAAAAAACAGAAGAAGAAGAAGAAGAAGAAGAAGAAGAAGAAGAAGAAGAAGAAGAAGAAGAAGAAGAAGAAGAAGAAGAAGAAGAAGAACGGAGAAGCGTAGAAGCGAAGAAGCGAAGCGGAGAAGCGAAGCAGTAGAAAAAGAATAAGCATAAGAAGAAGAATCAGAGGGAGAAGCAGAAGAAGAGAAGGAGCTGCTGAAAGAGAAGTAGAAGGAGAATCAGAAGGAGAAGCAGAAGAAGGAGTAGCAGAAGCAGAAGAAGCAGCAGCAGGAGAAGCAGAAGCAGAAGAAGATGCAGAAGGAGAAGCAGGAGAAGGAAAAGAAGCAGAAGCCGAAGGAGAAGGAGAAGTAGGAGAAGGAGAAGGAGAAGGAAGGGCAGCAGAAGCAATAGGAGAAGCAGAAGGATAAGCAGAAGCAGAATGACAAGCAGAAAGAGAAGTAGAAAGAGAAGCAGTAGAAGCAGGAAAAGCAGAAGCAGACGAAAGAGAAGAAGAAGAAGAAGAAGAAGAAGAAGAAGAAGAAGAAGAAGAAGAAGAAGAAGAAGAAGAAGAAGAAGAAGAAGAAGAAGAAGAAGAAGAAGAAGAAGAAGAAAGAGAAGCATAAGGAGAAGCAGTAGAAGCAGAAGAAGCAGAAGCAGGAGAAGCAGAAGCAGAAGAAAAAGAATAAGCAAAAGAAGCAGAAGCAGAAGCAGTGGGAGAAGCAGAAGAAGGAGAAGGAGAAGGAGCAGCAGAAGGAGAAGCAGAAGCAGAAAGAGAAGCAGAAACAGAAGGAGAACAAGAAGGAGAAGCAGGAGAATCAGAAGAAGCAGAAGTAGAAGCAGAAAGAGGAGAAGAAGGAGAAACAGAATTAGAATCAGAAGAAACAGAAAAAGAAGCAGAAGAAACAGAAGCAAAAGAACAGAAGAAGGAGAAGAGCAGAAGCAGAAGCAGAAGGAGAAGCGGAAGCAGAAGGAGAAGCAGAAAGAGAAGCAGGAGAAGCAGAAGAAGCAGGAGAAGCAGAAGGAGAAGAAACAGGAGAAGCCGAAGAAGCAGAAGCAGAATCTGAAGCAGAAGGAGAAACAGAAGAAGCACAATCTGAAGCAGAAGCAGAAGAAACAGTAATAGTAGAATAAGCAGAAGCAGCAGGAGAAGCAGAAGAAGAAGACGGAGAAGGCGAGAGAGAAGGATTAGGAGTAGGAGAAGCAAAAGGATAAGCAGAAGCAGAAAGAGACGCAGAAGGAAAAGCAGCACGAGAAGTAGGAGAAGCATGAGAAGCAGAAGCAGGAGAAACAGAAGACGCAGAAGCAGAATGAGAAGCAGAAGGAGAAATTGAAGCAGAAGCAGAAGGAGAAGCAGAAGCAGAAGGAGAAGCAGAAGAAGGAGAAGGAGAAGGAGAAGCAGAAAGAGAAGCAGAACGAGAAGCAGGAGAAGCAGAAGCAGGAGAAGCAGAAGCAGAAGAAACAGAAGAAGGAGAAGAAGCAGAAGGAGAAGCAGAAACAGAGGGAAAAGCAGAAACAGAAGCAGGAGAAGCAGAAGAACAGCAGCAGGAGAAGCAGAAGCAGAAGAAGCAGAAGAAGCAGAAGCAGAACCTGAAGCAGAAGGAGAAGCAGGAAAAGCAGAAGAAGCAGAAACTGGACAAGCAGAAGGAGAAGCAGAAAGAGAAGCAAAAGCAGAAGGAGAAGCAGAAGAAACAGAAGAAGCAGAGGCAGTAGCAGAAGAAGCAGAAGATGCAGAAGCAGAAGGAGAAGCAGAAGGAAAAGCAGAAGAACGAGAAGGAGAAACAGAAGGAGAAGCAGAAAGAGAAGCAGAAGAAGGAGCAGGAGAAGGAAAAGCAGGAGGAGAAGCAGAAAGAGCAGCAGAAGGAGAAGCAGGAGAAGCAGAAACAGGAGAAGCAGAAGCAGAAGAAACAGGAGAAGGACAAGAAGCAGAAGCAGAAGGAGAAGCAGAAAAAGAAGGAGAAGCAGAAAGAGAAGGAGGGGAAGCAGAAGAAGCAGAAGCAGGAGAAGCAGAAGCATAAGAATCCGAAGAAGCAGAAGCAGAACCTGAAGCAGAAGGAGAAGCAGAAGAAACAGAAGAAGTAGAAGCAGTAGCAGTTGTAGCAGAAGCAGAAGGAGAAGCCGAAGGAAAAGCAGAAGAACAAGAAGGAGAAGGAGAAACAGAAGGAGAAGCAGAAGGAGAAGCAGAAAGACAAGCAGGTTAAGCAGAAGAAGAAGAAGCAAAGGGAGAAGCAAAAGAAGGAGAAGGAGAAACAGAAGCAGAAGAAGAAGCATAAGGACAAGCACAAGCAGAAGGAGATGCAGAAGGAGAAGCAGGAGAAACAGAAGAACGAGAAGCTGAAGGAGAAGCAGAAGTAGGAGAAGGAGAAGGAGGAGAAGCAGAAGCAGAAGGAGAAGCAGAAGCGGAATGAGGAGCAGAAAGAGAAGCAGGT
>NW_012296848.1:0-4549 GCF_000151885.1 Dipodomys ordii
TAGTTTCTCAGCAGTAGCAGAAGAAGCCTAAGTAAGCAGAAGCAGAACTTGAAGCAGATGGAGTAGCAGGAGAAGGAGAAGAAGCAGAATCTGGAGAAGCAGAAGGAGAAGCAGAAGCAGAAAGAGAAGCAAAAGCAGAAGGAGAAACAGAAGGAGAAGTAGAAGAAACAGAGAAGCAAAAGAAGGAGAAGGAGAAGCAGAGGCAGAAGAAGAATCATAAGCACAAGCACAAGCATAAGGAGATGCAGAAGGAGAAGCAGAAGAAGCAGAAGCTGAAGGAGAAGCAGAAGTAGGAGAAGGAGAAGGAGGAGAAGTAGAAGCAGAAGGACAAGCAGAAGCGGAATGAGAAGCAGAAAGAGAAGCAGGAGAAGCACAAGATGCAGAAGCAGGAGAAGCCAAAAGAGAAGAAGCAGAAGAAGCAGAAACAGAAGCAGAAGTAGAAGCAGAAGCAGAAGGAGAAGCAGCAGAAGAAGTAGAACCTGAAATTCCGGCAGGAGAAACAGAAGAAGCAGAAGCAGAAGGAGAAGCAAAAAGAGAAGCAGAAGGAGAAGTAGAAGAAGCAGCAGAAGGAGAAGCAGCAGAAGAAGCAGAAAAACAAGCAGGAGAAGCAGAAGCAGAAAGAGAAGTAGAAGCAGAAGAAGCGGAAGAAACAGAAGCAGAAGAAGCAGTAGAAGCATAAGAAGCAGAAGCAGGGAAAGCAGAAGTAGAAGAAAAAAAGAAGCATAAGAAGCAGAAGCCGAAGCAGAGGGAGAAAAAGAAGAAGGAGAAGGAGCAGCAGAAGTTGAAGCAGAAGGAGATGCAGATGCAGAAAGAGAAGCAGAAACAGAAGTAGAAGGAGAAGGAGAAGTTGGAGAATCAGAAGAAGCAGAAGCAGAAGCAGAAAGAGAAGCAGAAGAAGGAAAAGGAGAAGCAGAAGCAGAAGGACAAGCAGGAGAAGCAGAAGAAGCAGAAGCGGGAGAAACAGCAGCAGAAGAAGAAACAGAAGAAGGAGAAGGAGCAGAAGGAGAAGCAGAAGCAAAAGGAGAAGCAGAAAGGGAAGCAAAAGAAGCAGTAGCAGGAGGAGCAGAAGCAGAAGAAACAGAAGAAGCCGAAGAAGCAGAAGCAAAACCTGAATCAGAAGGAGAAGCAGAAGCATCAGAAGCTGGAAAAGCAGAAGTAGAAGAAACAGAACAAGCAGAAGAAGCAGAAGCAGAACTTGAAGCAGAAGAAGAAGAAGGAGAAAGAGAAGGATTAGGAGTAGGAGGAGCAGAAGCAGAATTAGAAGCAGAAAGAGAAGCAGAAGGAGAAACAGGAGAAGCAGAAGCAGGAGAAGCAGAAGCAGAATGAGAAGCACAAGAAGGAGAAATTGAAGGAGAAGGAGAATGGGACGGAGAAGCATAAGGAAAAGTAGTAGAAGCAGAAGAAGAAGAATCAGGAAAAGCAGAAGCAGAACAAGGAGAAGAGCAGAAGCAGAAGGAGAAACATAAGCGAAAGGAGAAGAAGAAGAAGCAGAAGCTGAAGCAGAAGAAGAAGAAACAGAAAAACAGAAGAAGCAGAAGAAGAAGCAGCAGTAGAAGCAGAAGCAGAAGAAGGAGAAGGAGAAAGAGAAGGATTAGGAGTAGGAGAAACAGAAGGATAAGCAGAAGCAGAAAGAGAAGCAGAAGACGCAGGAGAAGCAGAAGCAGAAGACGCAGGAGAAGCCGAAGAAGCAGAAGCAGAATCTGAAGCAGAAGCAGAAATAGAAGAAGCACAATCTGAAGCAGAAGAAACAGAAATAGTAGAATAAGCAGAAGCAGAAGCAGCAGGAGAAGAAGAAGAAGAAGAAGAAGGAGAAGGCGAAAGAAAAATATTAGGAGTAGGAGAAGCAAAAGGATAAGCAGAAGCAGAAAGACACGCAGAAAGAGAAGCAGCACGAGAAGTAGGAGAAGCAGGAGAAGCAGAAGCAGGAGAAGCAGAAGAAACAGAAGACGCAGAAGCAGAATGAGAAGCAGAAGCAGAATGAGAAGCAGAAAGGAGAAGAAGAAGCAGAAGGAGAAGAAGAAGCAGAAGGAGAAGCAGAAGAAAGAGAAGGAGAAGTAGAAGCAGAAAGAGAAGCAGAAAGAGCAGCACAACGAGAAGCACAACGAGAAGCAGGAGAAGCAGAAGCAGGAGAAGCAGAAGCAGAAGAAACATAAGAAGGAGAAGAAGCAGAAGGAGAAGCAGAAACAGAAGGAAAAGCAGAAATAGAAGCAGGAGCAGCAGAAGAAGCGGCAGCAGGAGAAGCAGAAGCAGAAGAAGCCGAAGAAGCAGAAGCAGAACCTGAAGCATAAGGAGATACAGGAGAAGCAGAAGAAGCAGAATCTGGAGAAGCAGAAGGAGAAGCAGAAGCAGAAAGAGAAGCAAAAGCAGAAGGAGAAGCAGAAGCAGAAGCAGAAGGAGAAGCAGAAGAAACAGAAGAAGCAGAGGCAGTAGCAGAAGAAGCAGAAGATGCAGAAGCAGAAGGAGAAGCAGAAGCAGTAGTAGAAGCAGAAGAAGGAGATGCAGAAGGAGAAGCATAAAGAGAAACAGAAGGAGAAGCAGGAGAAGCAGCAGCAGGAGAAGCAGAATCAGAAGAAATAGAAGAAGGAGAAGAAGCAGAAGCAGAAAGAGAAGCAGAAACAGAAGGAGAAGCAGAAAAAGAAGCAGAAGAAGCCGAAGAAGCAAAAGCAGAACCTAAAGCAGAAGGAGAAGCAGAAGAAGCAGAATCTGGAGAAGAAGAAGGAGAACCAGAAGGACAAGCAGAAGCAGAAAGAGAAGCAAAACCAGAAGGAGAAGCAGAAGAAACAGAAGAAGCAGAATCAGTAGCAGAAGAAGCTGACGATGCAGAAGCAGAAAGAGAGGAAGAAGGAATAGCAGAAGAACGAGAAGGAGAAATAGAAGGAGAAGCAGAAGGAGAAGCAGGAAAAGCAGAAGAAACAGAAGCAGACGGAGAAGCAGAAGAAGGAGAAGGAGAAGCCGGAGCAGAAGAAGAAGCAGAAGGAAAAGCACAAGCAGAAGGAGATGCAGAAGGAGAAGCAGGAAATGCAGAAGACACAGAAGCAGAAGGAGATGAAGAAGGAGAAGAATCAGAGTCAGAAGAAGCAGAAGCAGAAATAGAAAGAGAAGCCGACGAAGAGAAGCAGAACGAGAAGCAGGAGAAGCAGAAGAAGCACAAGAGGGAGAAGCAGCAGAAGAAGAACAGAAGAAGGAGAAGGAGCAGAACCAGAAGGAGAAGCAGAAGGAGAAGCAGAAAGAGAAGCAGGAAAAGCAGAAGAAGCAGAAGCAGGAGAAGCAGAAGGAGAAGAAACAGGAGAAGGACAAGAAGCAGAAAGAGAAGCAGTAGAAGCAGAAGAGGCAGGAAAAGCAGAAGCAGAAGAAAGAGAAGAATAAGAAGACGAAGAAGAAAAAGAAAAAGAAGCAGCAGCATAAGGAGAAGCATAAGGAGAAGCATAAGGAGAAGTATAAAGAGAAGCAGTAGAAGCAGAAGAAGCAGAAGCAGGAGAAGCTGAAGCAGAAGAAAAAGAATAAGCAAAAGAAGCAGAAGCAGAAGCAGGGGAGAAGCAGAAGAAGGAGAAGGAGCAGCAGAAGGAGAAGCAGAAGCAGAAAGAGAAGCAGAAACAGAAGGAGAACAAGAAGGAGAAGCAGGAGAATCAGAAGAAGCAGAAAGAGAAGGAGAAGAAGGAGAAGCAGAAGTAGAATCAGAAGAAACAGAAGAAGAAAAAGCAGAAGAAACAGAAGCAAAAGAAACAGAAGAAGGAGAAAAGCAGAAGCAGAAGCAGAAGGAGAAGCAGAAGCAGTAGGAGAAGCAGAAAGAGAAGCAGGAGAAGCAGAAGAAGCAGGAGAAGCAGAAGCAGAAGAAACAGAAGAAGCCGAAGAAGCAGAAGGCGAATGTGAAGCAGAAGGAGAAACAGAAGAAGCACAATCTGAAGCAGAAGCAGAAGAAACAGAAATACTAGAATAAACAGAGGCAGAAGCAGCAGGAGAAGCAGAAGAAGAAGAAGGAGAAGGCAAAACAGAAGGATTAGGAGTAGGAGAAGCAGAAGGATAAGCAGAAGCAGAAAGAGAAGCAGAAGGAGAAGCAGCACTAGAAGCAGGAGACGCAGAAGAAGCAGAAGCAGGAGAAGCAGAAAAAAACAGAAGACGCAGAAGAAGAATGAGAAGCAGAAGGAGAAATTGAAGCAGAAGGAGAAGCAGAAGAAGAAGGAGAAGGAAAGGGAGAAGCCGAAAGAGAAGCAGAACGAGAAGCAGGACAAGCAGCAGCAGGAGAAGCAGAAGCAGAAGAAACAGAAGAAGAAGAAGAAGAAGAAGCAGAAAGGAAAAGCAGAAATAGAAGGAAAAGCAGAAGGAGAAGCAGGAGAAGCAGAAGAAGCAGCAGCAGGAGAAGCAGAAACAGAAGAAGCCGAAGAAACAGAATCAGAACCTGAAGCAGAAGGAGAAGCAGGAGAAGGAGAAGAAGCAGAATCTGGAGAAGCAGAAAGAGAAGCAGAAGCAGAAAGAGAAGCAAAAGCAGAAGGAGAAGCAGAAGGAGAAGTAGAAGAAACAGAAGAAGCAGACGAAGTAGCAGAAGCAGCAG